>NC_138861.1:127515110-127698123 GCF_965194805.1 Balaenoptera borealis | reverse complement strand
GTGGTTAGTTTTTATGGGCTGGGTAACTTCATACACTAACGAGTGGGAGGATTATTCCAAATATTTTGGAGAAGGGGTGGAGATTTCCAGGAATTGGGCCACCTCCCACCTTTTGGCCTTTTATGGTCAGCCTTGGAACTGTCATGGTGCCTGTCATGGTGCCTGTAGGTGTGTCATTTAGCTAATGTATTACAATGAGCATATAATGAAGCTTAAGTTGAATCTTCTGCCATCTTGGGCCTAATTGGCTCTAACCAGTTTTTTTTTTGTCATATCCTCAATGGCTGTGTCATTCTTTTAATGCCCTACCCTCTTCCCTCCTGTCTCACTAAGTGTCTTGGATAACACCATGGAAAACTCCAACTTCAGGAACTCAATTACATTTTGCTTCTGTGTTCTATGTTGTTTATGGAACCTGCTCCCAAATTGCCAAATTGAAATATCATGTTTGCAGAGGATTTAAGACCTAATAAGACATTGCCTTTACTCTTGAGGTACAATGCCAGCCTAAGTGGGTTTTCTGTTCTTTATAGTTGTTTCTTAATATCAGCATCATCACTTTCCTAATTCTATCAGTTTCTATTGCTGTGTAATAAATTACCACAAATGTAGCAGCTTAGTGTAACACCCACTTAATTTGTTAGCTCACAGTTTTCTAAGTAAAGAATCAGAAAATGAAGTGGTTGGGTTATCTGCGTAGGTTCTCAGACAGCTAAAATCAAGGTGCTGACCTGGCTGAGTTCTTATCTGTAGGCTCTGGAGACATATTTATTTCCAAGCTCATTCTTGCTGTTGGCAGAAATCAGTTCCTCTTGGTTGTGGGACTGTCTCCATTTCCTTGCTGGCTGTCAGCTGGGGTTCACTCTCAGCTCCTAGAGTCTGTCCGCAGTTCACACCATGGATGTCTTCTTTCTTCCAGGCCATCAGGAACATGCTTTTCTGACTTCTGATCACAATTCTCTATGACCAGCCAAAAAAAAAAAACCTCTTTGGATTTAAAGGACTCAATTCAGCAGCTATTGCAGACATCTGTTCTCCAAATCTTGCTTTGGTGATGATCTCAGTCACCTAAGGCTTATGCTATTGTCCTGGATCCCCATCTTCCAACCTTCAACTCATACTCTGCAGTTCCAATTACCTGTCTATTTCCCCCAAGGCCTTGCTTCTTGAGCTCTAAGACAATATTTATCTTATTTGATTAAAGAATCTGCTTCCTCCACTAATGGACTGAGAATAGAAGAAAGTCCCAATAGACCTTTTTTACCCCCCTGCAGGGGATAATTTTCCTTATTTTAAATGTTTACTGATTTTAAAGTCTACTTTGATTGTTGGACTTTAGTGGACCCTTTGAGAAGATGCTATATTACTAGAGGGAAGACTCTCTTCCTTGTTACAGGAAATGTGTTGAAAACTCTCATTTTTTAAAAAGGCATTTTGAAAACATTCCAAGTGAAACAGATCATGAACATTCTGCTCCCCAAAGTAGAAGCTGTATATAAAGATGAAGATTTCTTATGCTGAAAAATGACACATTAAATATAGACGAAGGTAGTTTATGTGAATATTTTGGCCCAGTTATAAGCATTTTTCTTCTCTGTAGCATAGGTCTAGGTATTAATTTTCCCTATAGGCTGACAGTCTTACTGTTGCAGTGTTAACAATAGAAGATGAAAAATATGCTACTGTGAGAGTTTACGACTGTGAACCCAGTGGTCATATATTTCAAAATTGATTTCTAATATGGGTTTACTACTTGGTCCCTATATATTTCCAGCTAAAGACCATATTAAATTCTGGTTGACTTCTCTAAAACCTATGGCTCTTTTGTAGAAATTTGCTGTAATTAATATCAACATCTTATTGCAGAAATATTTTCTTCTATGACATGGATTAGTAAAAGTAATTTTCTTCTCTATACAGTCAATACCCATAAAGTGCCAAATCCTGATGTCTGTGATGCTATACCTTTAGATATATCCTTGGCCTTTGTGAATATTTAATTCTTACATTCAGTTTTAGGTCAGTGAGCCACAAGATGTCTTACCTTTTCTTTTGTTCCTAGACATTGAAGCAGAATCTCAAGCAATACCCATGACCCCAATATCACCATTAAAAAAAAATCAACAGATGATCTTTGTTTGTAATCTTTGTATGTAATGTTTAGAACATTTCAGCTCAGGATATAGGTACTAAAGAAAAGCTTGCTAGGCATGTTGTCATTTCTACATCTTAGATTCCTTTTGTAGATCTCAGTATTTCTTCCTCTACACAGCTCCAAGGAAGCAATTGCTTTTTATTTGTGCTTAAAGATTAATAAATACCTTAATTTATAACCCCTTCAATTTTACTATTTGAATTACTGGATTAATGATCTCTGCTAAAAACTTATTCAGAACAAATAAATTAAAATGAAATATTGTATGTCCTCTCCATCCACTTAGTCTTCATCTATTTGTATTTCTAATGATTTAATAGCTCTTGCTACAACAGAAACTTCCTTATGTCCAGAATTACTTGCGATTAAGATAATGCTAACTCAGTTTATCTTGTAGATTTATATGAAACAATTAGAAATTTAAAAAAGGAAAGAAAGAAAATGCTTCAAGGCCATTAATATAGTACTAGGGCTGTCTGCTTATATTATTTAAATATTTTCAAGAAGATAATATAAAAAATGGGAGAGAGCTGGGTATGAAGATCTAAGTATAGAAACAATGGATGTGGTAAGTATATAGAAGGGTTATATTCAGAAGATGAGGAAGAATGAAATTTTGTGAGGCTTGTAAAAGGAAATCATGTTTGCAAGCAATCAATTATGAAACTCTGTTATCTAAACCATCAATTATTGTTATCTAAGACACTAGGAATTTGAAGACCTAAATTAAATTACATTTTTCTTATTTTAAAAAATGAGAATAATCATTTTGAAAAATTGTTTTTTTCATTGAGGTACAATTGACAAACATTGTATTAGTTTCAGGTGTATAACATAATGATTCCATATTTGTATGTGTTGCAAAATGGTCACCGCCATAAGTCTATTTAACATCCATCACCATACATAGTTATAGAATTTTTTTCTTGTGATGAGAACTTTTAATATTTACTCTTTATCAGCTTTCAAATACACAATAGAGTACATTACACTGTACATTACATCCCTGTGACTTGTCTAATGACTGGAAGTTTGTACCTTTTGACTCCCTTCACTCATTTCACCTGCCTCTGACATCCACTGATCTGTTCTCTGTATGAGCTTGGTTTCCTTGTTTGTTTGTTTTAAGTTTCCACATAAAAATGAGATTATATGATATTTGTCTTTCTCTGACTTACTTCACTTAGCATAATGCCCTCAAGGTTCATCCATATTGTTCCCAATAGCAAAATTTCATTCTTTTTTTATGGCTGAATAATATTCCATTGTGTGTATATGTGTGTGTATCACATTTTAACATATATATATATATATATATATATATATACACACACACATATATATGATACATATATACATATGTATCTCTCACATTTTGTTTATCCATTCATCTGTTGATGAACACTTAGGTTGTTTACATATCTTGGCTAATGTAAATAACAATGAACATAGGGGTGCAGATATCTTTTCAAGTTAGTGTTTCTGTCTTTGGATACATACCCAGAAGTAGAATTGCTGGATCCTATGGTAGTTCTGTTTTTAATTTTTGAGGAACCTCCAAACTGTTTTCCAAAATGGCAGCACTGGTTTACATTCTCACCAAAAGTGCAAGAAGGTTCTCCTTTCTCCACATCCTCTCTTGTTATTTCATGTCTTTTTGATAATAGCTATTCTAACAGGTGTGAGGTGATATCTCATTGTGGTTTTGATTTGCATTTCCCTGATGATTAGTGATGTTGAACATCTTTTCAAGTACCTGTTGGTCATCTGTATGTCTTCTTTGGCAAAGTGTCTATTTAGATCCTCTGCCTATTTTTCAATTGACTTTTTTGTTTTGTTTTGTTTGATTTTTTGGTATTGAGTTGTTTGTTTCGTTTTTATGCAGAACTATCTTAATGTCTTCTCACTTGAGAGGCACTGACCTAGAGAAATTCTGGTCATGTGATCACAGGTGGAATTGTTAGAAATGAAGTGGGCCACTGGTCTTGTGAGGAATTAGTGGTATTGGTGGTGGCGAGATGATTGGGGTTTACTGAAAATGCCTAAGGATCAACAAACACAGGATCTTTTGGGGCAAAGCTGATGTTCAGATACTGGAGTGACTGAGTCTAAATGCCAAAATCAGAGGTCAAAGGCAGGTATAAACTTCTGGGAGAATCTGGGCAGGTAGGGGCCAGAATTGGAGCTGATTGCAAAACAGAAAAGGAGAAGGCTTTGACAAACAGCACAAACACAGAATGATGTTTCAAGACTGACCTTATTAGCCAGATGGAAATCTGGAACTAGACTGCCTGGGTTAAAATTCTGACTCTCCTATTTACTATATCTGTGACATTAGTCAGCTTAACTAATCTTTTAAAGTATTTGTTTTCTCATATATAAAATGCAAAAATTATAATAATAATCATCTAGCACTATTGTGAGAATTAAATGAATCAATACATATAAAGTGCCTAAATCATTAGCATGTACCTAAAAGATGTTATGTTTATATTGTTGTTGTTATTGTTTTTATTAAAGAATTAAATTAAATCAAACAATTAATGTTCTAGGAACTATGCTCCTTTAATATTTCCAACATCTCTGAAATATATTTGTTATTCCTATTTTGACAGATGGGGAAACTAATTTTCAGAGAGGAAAATGACCTAAGGTTTCATAGCTTTAAGAAAAGGTATGGATTACAAAGAAGATACCTCTGACTTCCCAGATGATACATTGTTTTATTTTCACTACGTCACAACTTATGTAACATAAGAAGTCTCTCTAAAGACTGCGTAATTTTAGACGAAAAATGAAGTGATTCTGTTGAGTAAAGAGGGAAGAGTTGAGCAGGATTTGCTTTGAATAAGTTCAGTGCATTTTAATTGGGTCTTGACAGCACATGCATTTTAGCCAGGACTAATGAACGAAAGCTAGGAATAAAGAAAGAGTAGAATTTTAAAAGCAAAAATAGTGAAAAAAAACCCCACGTTGCAGGTGTTTCTTGCACATTGGCATGCAGGCATGGTAAAGACTGATACATTAAAATAATTGTGAGTTACTTTGTATGGCTAGAACATGAATGAATGAAGACAGCAATTGGAAGTAAGAGTAGACAGGTATTTGGGGCTACATTACAAATGTCTTAAATTCTATACTGAGGATTTAAACTATACACTGTAGAGAGTGGGGAAACTTCTAAGACTTTTAAAAATGGAAGATGAGTATAATAAAATAGATACTGAAAGAGAGAACTCTGGTGGCAAGGTGAATGGTATTTTTGTTGTGAGAGAAAGTGGGCAAAGGATATCACAGACTCTACAAAGAGTCATGATGAGTTTTTTCATTAAGATAATGGAAATACAGAGGATGAAATCCTTAGAGAAGTAATTTAAGAAAGTAAGACTCAAACTCTATTTAATATTGGAAATTAAGAAAGGATAACTTGTGAGTGGCTGATTTTTAGCTGTGACAACTGAGTAAATGATAATTTATTATTATATGGAAAGACAGGCAGAGAAGCAGGCTTAAGAGGGAAAATCAATTCAGTTTTGAACAGGCTAAGCTGGAGGTACAGTGGGATATTTCGATAAAGCAGCTATTTGGAAACGTGTCTCTGATATTCAGAAAACTGGCCAGGACTATAGAGGTGTAAGCTTGAGGATTCTCACTATGCAATTGATAATTAAATTCATGTGAATCATAGATTACCCTGCATATAGAGGGAAGAGAATATAGATAGTAATAGAACCCTGGAAGACACCAGTATTTATGTAGCAAAAGGGGGCAACTTGTTGGTAAAAAAGATGAAGTGGAATAAAAGATTTAGTGAAGCTATGAAAAAAGAGGTGAAATAGATGATAAAGGAATAGGAAGTTTTAAAGAGAGAATGGTCAGTTTCAGAAAATCAGACCGTAGGGTCAAGAAGGATGAGGACATTTAAGAAGTCATTGGACTTCACAATTATAAAACAATAGGATATTTTTTCCAAGAACATTCTTAGTGGAATAATCAGAGGAAAGGTAGATTGTGATGAGTGGAAGAATGAATGGAATGAGAAACAGGAGGTAGCAAATACAAATGACTCTTTGAAGAAGAGTTGAGTAGGAAGATGATACTTGAAATAACTATTGGAAAAGAGAGTCATGGTTTTCTTTGAGAAAATAGCAAATGAAACCAGTATAAATAAATTTTTGGTATACCTTGAGGTGGAGAAGATGTTTGAAAACATTTGCTCCTGATGGTTTCTATTTTCTCATAGTATGAGACAAGGACTTCTGCTGGGTGACTTTAGAAACTTGGATTTGGAATACTCTACTAGTAGGTGATTAAAGAGTTGGGACAATAAGTGGGATTGGTGTATAAATGTATTTTTAAAAACATGGTGAGAAAGTTATATAAGAATATTGATTGTACTGCAGTATATTCTTAGTAGCCTGGGAAAAGGAACAAAGAAAATGGACAGATGGGTTGAGCCATGGTTGGAAATTGGCACGGCAGATGTATAAAGTCAAAGGGTAAAAGGAAATGAATGCAAGAAGATTCAGATAGATAAGAAAAACTGTGATCAGACAACTAAGTATACTCTGTATCATTGCCAGCGATCTGGTGCTATAGGTGAGAAAGTGGAGTTAAGTACAGGGATAGGAGTTTGCCAGTCATCTCTTACCTTTCACTTTCTGCATGTGTGTTGTGATAAGAGGGGTAAATTTTTAAAATATAATTTCCAAGAAATTGCTGAAATATGACTAAAAGTTTTTTGTAAGGATATGACAGAATTGGCATAGTCTAAGTGAAGAAAATAGCATCTTAGACTTAAATATGAACTGCATGAGACATTGGAAGTGCAATCTGTGGATTTTCTCCTTCTTGCCTACCCAGTGACCTTAGACAAATTTTACTTTTCTGGGCTTTAGTTTCCTCATTTGTATAATGTACTTTTGTATAATACTTGGCATACAAGCCTCAAAAGGTTCTTGGGATCATCAATTTTACTTAAAGCAGAATTACTCAGAGGGTACTGCTCCGTGACAGAAAAAGGGAGGTGGTGGTTCTAGGGTCAAATAAATTTGGGAAGCTCCAGTATATTTTCTTCTTGGAGTGTTGTAAATTATATTAGCATATCAAGCTCCAAAGTGTACTCTAGTTTTTTATAAAATGAAACTGATTAATTTTATTTAGCTTATTGCTGCTCAGCTTTATTTAACAAGACTATTTTAAATTAGGGAAAAAAATTGTCTTTACAGTCTTCAAAACTTGTACCAGAATTCTGCAGAACACATCTGTTACCGTATATATTCTCTTTGATTTTTTTTTTTTTTTTAATGGTCACAAGAACTGCAAGGAAGACTACAGCAGGAAATAGTTGCACGTTATGGCCATAACGTTATGGTTATATGGTTATGGCCATAACCACTGTTATGGTTAACAGTATTTGCTCAGATTTTTAAAAAAATTTTGAGAGTTCTGTTACTAATTTATAAATGAAAAGCATCAAATTATACTTGAAACATATTTTGAATTGGGATTGATCATCATTTTAGACAAATATTCTTATTTCTCTAGTGGCCATCAATTTCTCAGTCACAGAAACCTCTCAATGTAAGTATAAAATTTTAATTTATTTGGCTTGCTTTGATTTGACAATATTTTTGTTTAGAAATTTTTTCATTCTTATTCATGAAAGCTATTGGTCTATAGATTCCCTTTCTTAATATATCGTCATCAGGTTTTTATATGAAGGTTATGTGGGCTCCGTAAAATGAGTTGGGAATTACTCCTTTTTCCATTTCATGGAAGACTTTATGTAGGATGTTACTTAAATATGTGGGAGAATTTTCTGGTAAGGAAATTTGGGGCTGGAAATTTCTTTACAAAAAGATGACTTAAGCAGAGCTGTAACAGTTACAGAAATACTTAGATTTTCTTTATTTCATTTTTTGGTAAATTGTTTCTCTAGAAAAATTTCCAGTTCATGTAAATTTTTAAATTAATTGGTAAATAGTTGTGTGTATAGATATTTACCAACTTAAATTTTTACTTTTATCTACTGTGCATTTACCTTTTAAAAATTATTCTCTGTTTTGACTTATTTCTTTCCTTCTTTTTTTTAGTTTAATTTCTATTCATTTTCTAACTTCTAGAGATGGATACATAGATCATTGATTTTATTTTTGTGTGCGTAATATATACATTCAAGATTATAAATTTTTCTCCAAGCCCAGGTTTAACTGTGTCCCTCAAGCTTTGATACATTGTATTTTCATTATCAATTAGTTAAAAATACTTTGTAATTTTATTGTGATTTCTTCTTTGACCAGTTTTTAGAAATCGGAGATTTTCTTGTATTGTGATTCTAATGTGGTCTGAATGCTTTCAGTCTTTAGAACTTTATTTAGACTTGGCTTATGAATCAACATATGGTTGGTTTTGATAAATATTTATTTGAAAACAATGTATTCTCTCATTGTGGCGTATGGTATTCTATATCCATTAATTAGGTCAGATTTGTTCATTGTTATTCTTTTATATGCTTATTGATTTTTTATCAGCTTATTTGATCAGTTAGCAAGGAAAACATGCTATTTCTCAATATCATTGAGAAGTAAATCAATTTCTCCTTTTAGTTCTTTTAACTGTTATTGAATATATTTTGAAACTAAGTCTTTAGATCAATAAAGACTTAGAATTTTTATCTTCTGAGTATACTGACCACTTTATAAATATTTTGAAATGCCCTTCTATATCTCTAATAATATATATTGCCTTAAAATCTACTTTGTCTGATATTTGTATAACTATAAAATTTATTTTTAGTTATGATCTTTTTCATTTTACTTTCAATAGTTTTATATTTAAGTTATGCCTCTTATACATAGCTCATAGTTATTTCTTTAATAATGTGTTTTTTCTTTGTAATTGGAATATTTAGTCCATTTTCTGTTAATATAATTGGTGATCTATTTTTGTTTAAAATTGTAAGTAACTTTTTTCCCATTTGTCCTATATGTTATGTTAATCTTTTTCTATCTTTTCTTGTTTCTTTGAATTAACCAAATGCAAGTATTTTATTATTTAGTATTCTTCCATCTCCACACAAAATTAGTTCGTTAGTCATACATTTCTTACTATTCTTTTAGTGGTTACTTTAGAGGTTATGACATGCATTCTTGAGTTTATATTGTCTAGTCCAAATTATTATTATCTCTTTCCTGATATTACTAGACTCTTAAAACACTCTAATTTCACTTATTGCTTTTACCATCTACAATGACAATGTAGAATTGCCTACCTTCCTGTCAATTTTCCACTGCTCTTCAGAGTAGATCTGCAATTTGCTTCATATGTGGTGTTGGATGAACAGAAACATAATAAAAACAAGTAGAAAATTTATATTATGCACAAATGTAAACTCTTTAAGCATACACCAATGCTGCAGGTATTTTACTCTATTTTTGTATACTTCAGAGAAATTTATTTTACGATCAGAGAAGTTTGAGAAAGGTGGAGTTTCTGAGTGAAAACATGATAGAGACATTTTAAAGAGTAGACCATTATTCAGCAATGGCATCATTTTGCTGTGTGTGTCAGGGCCAAAGACAATGACTATGTTACTTTTAGAGAAGGTTCTAAAAAGTTTTGATTTTTCATTCACACAAGGAAAATACTCAAAACAAGCCATCCTACAGGCTTAGTCCCAGACTGAAAACTTTGAGAACATATAACAATTTATATTAAGTGAAGTGAACTAGGAAACCCTAAATTTCACATACCATTAAAAGTTGTACATGCGTTTGAAAATAAACACTAATTTTCGAATTGTAAGAATATTTATTTTCTAATGAAAAATTTCTAGTCTTTTTATTGTGGATAGGGAAGGAAAGTATTGTAAAATTTTCCAAAGACCTTGTGTGTGTGTGTGTGTGTGTGTGTGTGTGTGAGTGATGGCAAAAAATGCCTGGACAATTTGGACAGCATCAAGAAAGAAAAAACAGTGTAGTAGGTGTTTGACTATTAGACGTTGTACTGCTGTTGTTAATGTAGCCAGTGTGTACCATCTGCTTTCCCTTATAATAGCTCTGCATGTTTCTCACTGACCTGGCTAATTCCACAAAGCAGGTTTTCTCTTCACTTCCTCTCCACTGCCTGACAATTTTCTCCCTTCTACATGAGCTCCTTGCCCAGCTCAGTCATACGTATATAGATGCTTGCCTGGGACAGTGCTTGCTTTAATTTCAAGCCATTAGGCTTTATAATTTTAATTTCTTTTCTAAATCTTTTGGATTATTACATTTATTTAATTATATTACACATTTTAATTACTGTAAAGTCAATTCTTTATTATATCACAGTTAATATAACTAATATTATACTGTAGCTTGGACACATTCCAGGCCTGGATCTCAAAGTGTGACTGTCAGATAGAAAGAATGTCAGCAAGACCAAACGCTGCGCCGAGTCTCTTAGGAGGCTCTTGTGTTTCAAATGTGTTAATGGAACCGTCCAGGTGGAAACTAGAGGTGTCATATCTGGGCTCCTCCCGAGGGACTCCCTGAATTCTCTTTCCTGGAATACTGAATTGCTTTCTGAAGTTGCATTTTAAAAAATTTTGAGTGTATTTAAAGTCCTTTCTTGAAGGGTTCTCTTTTATAAGTAAACTATTTTTATTCTTTTAGATCATATCTAAAATTATGTGAAATAATAAGTTATTTATAGAAATATTTTATGTTGCTCCACTTGTATATTATACAAAAGCAATTAGTATAGAAGCAGTTACGTAGATTAAAACCTTAAAAATAAATGTCTTTTTTTGTTTCAAATACAAGACACAAATTTTTTCTAATAATCAAGGCAGTTAGATAAGACAGAAAGACCATTCTTGTGGATTATAAAAAGAATTATTTCTGACCCAAAGGGAGTGTTTTGACTGCTTATATTTTAATAAAAATCAAAAGCAGCATTTGTTTATTGTAGGTTTTTTTGGTTATCTCTCTTCTGGAGGGACAAAAAAATGGCACATATAAGTCTGAATGTGAGTATAAGTTGTGCAAAATCTCAAATACTTTATTTGCATCTAGACAGCTGCAAAGATGAAGAGAATTATTTTTGTATCAACAAGTTAAGATCTCAGTGATATATATTTATTTCACATGGTAGCAGGGGCATCCTTAAATAGTAAATAATTGTCATCAACTTTTAGAAGATCAAATGGATCACTAGTTTGGCCAAAAATAATTAATTATAAGCATAGTGAACAGAGTTAGCAAGAGGAGCTCTTTGTATTGTTAGGTTCCATATATATTGCATATTTTTCCATTGTTGAACATATAGTTAAAGCCATGGCTATTAAAATATTTTAAATTTGGTGACAGGAGTGTAATAGATTTCAAATTAAAAAATGCCCTTAAGCAAAAGTTCTTTTTTAAATATTTTTTTAAAATGTCATAGGCTTTCTCAAATTCTCGGTACCATATCCATTTTATCTTATTATTAATTCCATTTACAACTGAGGAAACTCACACTTCGAAGGCATAAATAAGTTGTCCAGTTAGTAAATGATTAAGCCTAGATTCAAATCTATGCAGCATAATGAATGGACTAGCATTCTGAATTGCCACACAACGTTTATTGAATATTTAAACTGCCCAATAATAGAAACAGTATTATTATTTTCACTTTTTGGGGTGAGGATGCTCAGAAAGATTAAGATTTGTAGATCCAGAAGCTAATAACTATCAGAAATGGGGTTTGAATTAGTTCTATCTGAATCTAGAGCTTGCCCCCATAAATCCTATAATTTTTCAGTATCTTTTTCTCCATACCCCTCTCAATATTTCTTTTGCAAGTATATAAGCAAGAAAATAAAGTATAGCAAAATGACAATTGTAGTTATCTCTGAACTGACTGGATCAATTAAAATGAATATTTGCTTCTTTATCCTTGAGCATTTAAAGCATTTACTACAAATATTTTTTTTGAAACAAAAATACTAGAGCCTCAGTGAGTAAGCTTAGTTTGATAGATTGTTGGGATTAATCTAAGGAAATAAATTATTGACCACAGTGCATAAGAGATTCACAGCTCTTTAAGTGACAGTTAAGAATGATCATCAAATAGCACATGGTTATTCACTCTAATAGTGAGAGAACATATTCCCAGCCTAAATATATTGGATTCCAGCTGCACAGCAATATAGTCAAATTATCATAAGAGAATTGGCCATTCTTGTATTAGAACAAATGCGTTATCAGAAGTGTGAAAAGAGGAAATGGGAAAAATTGGGGTTATTAACAAAATAAGTAGTAGAGTGGAAAGATTGAAGACCTAGCAAATATGTTGGGTATTATAAGAAGGCTACTGAAAGAAGAAAAATGTGTATCTTTTTTGAATCCTGATTTGAACAAACTAATTATTAAAAACAATTATTAAACAATTAGGGAAATTTGAAACTTGTTAGACATGTATTAAATGATATTAAGGAATTATTTTTATTTTCCTTATGTGTAATAATGTATTTTGGGGATACCTACGTACAGTGGAATGCTACAATGTCTGGGTTTTGCTTTAAAATAATTTAGTTGAGAGAAAGAAAATGGTGATGGCTCCTTATACATGTGGGGACAATACTATTCTTTCTCTGTTTTTAATGTGTTGATAATTCTAATAAAGTTAAGAAAAAAGGACAAAGATTGTAACTTAATTAGTAGTGAACTTGTGTGATGGAGAAGACTTTACACTAATGGAAAGAAATTAGATGAACTGAAAGTGTGTTCTGAATTCTTTAGGTGAATTTTCGCTCTTCTCCTAAGTAATAGCTCCTTAGTACTAGCACTGTTGTAAGATTATAGGAAGTGTAGAAGCATGTAAAGCACATAAGTCAATACCTGAATATAAAACAAATTCCAGACTTACTAGCTATTAGTTTTATTCCTATAAAAGTTGGGCTAAAATCAATACTACCTATAACCATACCTGTATAATAAAGATATCTTAGTGGTTGTTATTTTATCTATAAGTTTAGTTAGGTTGAAAGAACTTGAATTGAAATCCAGCTATTTCCTAGTAAGTCATAGGGAAAAGAATGAAAAATTAGCCACAGCACCAGTGGCCCTATATCTATGAATTATGCAAATTCAGGACCATGAAGAGAAACACATGACAAACATATAAAGAAACATAGACACAAAGTTTAAGTGGGTCTCCTAAATTTAAACCACTAATTATTATTAGGAATGAGAGTCCAAATTTCCTAAATCCAGGTTTCCCAAATTACAAGCCCATGCCTTTCTTATATATAATGTCTTTTGTTTCAAAAGAGCAGGTTGGAGGAGACAGAAACAAAATATAGTCAAACTACTTGCAGACATTTAATCATATATGTTGTTCATCTAGTTGAATCAGATCTGTGACTGCAGTTGTATTTTCTTGTTTACAACTGGTGTCTCCAGGCTGGCACAGGACTTGACCATAGCTAAGTGTGCAATAAATATTTGTTAAATAAATAAACATGCATCTGTATTTGTTTATCCTTTGTGTGGATAATTTGTTATTATTATTAATAAAACAAATCGTCTGTGTTTTTAATAGTTTAGTTTGCAAGATAAACATAGTAAGCACTAAGATCAATGACAATAGAAGTTATTGAAAAAAGTGGTAACATAATTTTCTAATAGTTTTCTAAACAAGTGAACTAGTCAAGTCCAAGGAGAGGATTCCAAAAGTACTAGTTTGAAATCAGAATTATATATAAAATTTAAACTATGTACATATTTGAGATAATTTTGCTGTTAATATTTTTAAATATTTTATTGATGTTACAGAAGATGAGGGGAATGGTTAAAATGATTATCTTTTAAAAAGTCAATACAATGATATTTGTGTATATTAATTCGAAAGGTGGGTGTCACAATTCTTTATAGTTACTGAAATTCTTACATAAATTTTCTGAGTTTTTAATTTTAAGAGTTGAATGTAATTAGTGTGTTTTTGCATAAGATTGAGAGATGATGCATGTGCAGGGTTATGAAATGGTGGTGTGGTGACTTAGATGAGAAATTATGGTTGCTAATAATATCCATGCATGATTTTTGAATAATTTTTAGATTTTACCACTGTCATTATTCCTCTTAACTCACATGAATAGTAAACTTTTCTTATACTGGTATATTTTTTATGTTTTTCCTCTGAGCCTGGCTTCTAACTGAGCTTCCTCTGAAGCACTATGTCAAAGTAATATGATTCTTGCTCCCATATACGTACAAAGACTTCTTAGAAAACAAGCTTTTCCAACTATAAGGCTTGACATGTGCTTATTGTGAGAAGTGGGAAAGTGACAGATGTGGAGGACATTTCTGAGGAGTCCAACTGGTCCACAGGCGAGTACAACCGTATCTGATTAGGCTGACAGCTCTGACTATCCATTTGTACTTGAGCCTGGAGGTCTCTAATTGCTTTTCAGATCACTTCGCAATTAATGGTGCCATTGTCCTTGGGCAACCCATTTGCAGATCAATATTTGCTGGCAGAATCAAAGCTTGGGAGGACATAATGAGAGTAACTGAAGTGACTCTATTAATAGATAAAGCCCTCAAGCAGTGACTGTGAGCCTAGAAAGTCAGGAGACAGTAATTCTTCCACAAACAACTACCACTTACATTTTTTTCTCGAGGACTGTCAAGGAAACTTTAACTGTAATTAAAATAAGCTCCTTGAAAAGTTATGTGTTCTTCAACTATGATTATTAAATATATTTCTTTGCCTTGTTATAGTCTGATATTTGTTAAAACTATATTCTGAAAGATTATTGTCTTTAAAACCTTTCACTTATTCTTTCACCCCATCAAAGTGCTCAATGATATTCAAAAAATTCACCTAAGCTTATTAAAGCAACACTATTTGCCATTCCATTTAAAGTTATAAAAGTGAACCATTCAGAATCAGAATAATGCCCCTTCACTCCCATAACTTTGCTCATTCATTAAAAATGTGCTTCAGGCTAGATCTTGGTTTGAAATAATTGTCAAGTTCTAAATTAAGTAGAAACATTCAGTGTCCCTGGCCACTTTTAGGTTTTACCAAAGTAAAACATGATTAAAAAAAACTATCTGTGGTTGAGGAGCTTCAAGTGGGTATATTACCAGAAAAAACCCCCAAAACAATGGTTTTGTTTAAATATGCTGGCTTTATTTGAATCTGAATACCTAAGGAAGGAAAAAAAGTCCCATAAATACTAGTATCATTATGTCATAATAATATTTAAGATTATAATAATAATCGAGGAGAGGAATATTAAAAAGTTTTCTTCACATGGAATAATAGTCAATTTGTTTATGCCAGTTTTTTTTTTTTATATGCCAGTTTTTAAAAGAAAATTTTTTCTTAAAATATTCCAGGGGGAAAAAAAAAAGCCCTGTCGTGACTTTATAAATGCAGACAATACATCTCTCATATATATGGAAATTAAAAGGTATTTCTAGCATATTAGTTAGTTGTCTCTTACAGGGTAAGTTGGCAACTTTACTCTTTAGACAGGAGTAGTTTGTGTTGACTGGTAGCCAAAAACTGTTAGTCCTAGATTTAATCAAATGCCTATACATGTGTCTAAATGGATTTATATATGGTTTCATCTATTCTCCAAAAATTTTTCTTTTGGAACAATTTATATGAGTGAATATTAACTAATTTTTACCTAGTCATGAAGCTTGTACACTACAAACGCAATGATGAGCATTTAGTGCAAGAAAGCAAAACAATATTTTGAAGCAATCATCAGTCTGACTTGCTTAGAGGAACTCCTAAAGAATAAATGAAATATTTATCATATAACATCTGAATAATGATGAAAATGTAATATTTTTAAACACAAGATTAAGAAAGGAAAGATAAATTGGATTAAAAAGTATTGTGGGAGGAACAAAAAATGGACAGATTTGTACATTTTGCCTGTCGTGTATCATCGTACTTGCTGATTTCTTTATGAGAAAAAGCATGAGAAGATAGTAGGTTGACTATGTGAAGATGATGAAACACTTTCTTCCTCGACAGTTTCCTAGGAGTTGAGTTTCCTCCACCATGCAAGTTTTTATGTGTTCCTGATCATTTAAAAACGATTGATGAGACTGATACTTAGTAATCACTGGGGACTTGGGGTCCCTGGGTTTTTGGGCAAGTGGGAAATGTAAAGCCTTGTGTATGTGATTGGACAAAATTCTTGTTCAATCTAAAAACCAGAATTCTGATAAAATATTTAAAGCAGTATTCCTCAAAATGTAGCAGAAAACATTAAGTTCTGAAATGATATGAGCTTGATTGTTTTGTGGTAGAGTCATAGCTGAATCACTTCCATGTGCTCAGTCTAGATACATCTAAGGATCACACAAAGGGCTCGCCGGTGAACAGTGTTCACCCTACTGTCTATGCATTGCATAATTTATTGCAAAGCTAGATTACGTTTGTTATTAGTAGAACTGTAGGCAACTATCAAGGCAGTTATCTCTTTTTTCTTTTTATGCAGCTTCTCTTTCACTTTTGATATTTATTTCTCAAACTAAGCTGTCCATTGGTAGTTTGAAATAGAAAAAGGAATGGGCTGTAGAGCCAGTTGGACCAAGTCTTGCAAATTTTCCAGTGCTATCATGCTATTTCTCTAAATACAGAGTATATGTTTATTTGCGTGCATGTCTATGCTATAAAATTGATTCATATGTATTTACTAGGCAATGATATGTTAGAATTTATTTTGAGTTTGTAATAGCGTTTATATGAAATGGAAAGTATTATTTTTTTAAACTGGTATTTAACTACTTTTAAACTTTGATGATTAACTGAATAGGGGAGTAGTATCCTAAAATTATGATAATACATATTCAGGTATTTAGTAGGAGCACATCAGGTATTTCAGATTTTTATCTGAAAATATTATGTTAGAGTATAACTCCTTTTCCTTTTTTACTGTTTATATAAGAGCTATTCTCAGCTTTCCCTTTTCTTTGTATTCTTCCTATGTAATCACCAGTGGCTTCACCACCTATTTGTTCATGGTGGTTTTTAAATTTATATCCCTATTTCCAACCTTCTTCTGGGCCTTACTCTGCACCCACCCCATCCCAAATTTCACATGGACATTTTCACTGAGTACGCCCTCTTACTCCATAATTGACATTAACAAAATGAATGTGTGGTCTTTCTTCTCCTGACTGATTTTGCCTTCTGATTACCCTAAATCTCTTACCGTGCTGTCTGCAACAACTTGCAGCATATTGATTACTAGATTTGATTTAGATGTTTTGCCTGACCATCCTATTGTGCCATTCTTCCCACTGATGCATGTGCCTTCCTTCCTAGAATATGTGTAAAAACTTGCATAAGAATATAATGTTTTACAGCTGATTTAATTAGCAAAGGATAACAAGAAGTTTGTTGTGCCTCCCTGTTATTTACTTCTACAATACTAAGTGTTCATTCTTTTGTAATATCAGTCACTAAAATTTATTTCCCTGGTATACTTCAAGTCCAAGAGCAGAGTCAGTGTCTGTAAGACTTGCCAATGGGCACAAAACACAGCACCTTGCAAGTTACAGGTGCTTAATAAATGCTTGGTGAATATCTAAACAACCTAAAAATGCTGTTTAGTAACATTTAAAACTTTCTCAATTTTTCTTGAAAATTCTTATCTCCCTATACCAGCAGGAATGTCTTAAGACTATTTTTAAAATGCAACCAAAATACGGGGACTTCCCTAGTGGTCCAGTGGTTAAGACTCCGCACTCCCAATGCGGGGGGCCAGGATTTGATCCCTGGTCAGGGAACTAGATCCTGCATGCATGTCGGAACTAAGAGCCCGCATGCCGCAACTGAAAAAAGATCCCTCCTGCCACAACAAAGATCCCGCACGTGGCAAAGAAGATACTGCGTGCCGCAACTAAGACCCAGCGCAGCCAAATAAATAAATAAATATTAAAACAAAAATGCAACATACATTATATAGCTAAAAACTGAAGCTCTTCATCTTCTTCACTAATTGATATTTCCAATACTTTTGCCTTTAAATGTGCCAAAGATATTCATATAATATCTTCAATTTTACATTCTTATGAATATAGTTGTACAGTTAAAAATATTATTAACTAATTCCAGTCAGAATCATGTAATATCTTTCTGGTGTATTCTCCAAGTATTTTGAGTTTGGGCCTTGTCATTAGCTGCTGAGCAATGACTGAGCTTTGGATTCTGGAAGTGGGGTGAATGAACCTGGCTGGCATCAGGTCATCAAGGAGCAAATGCCCTCCTGCCATAATTTTCATGTTGGGCAAAGCTCTCAAATTCATGGTTCTTTTAGGACCTTACTTTCAACAAATACAACTTAATGTTTAGAAAAAGCTGAACTTCTGAGAAAAATGTGACAAGAAATGTATGGCAGTGCCACATGTTTAATTTAAGGCAATGTAGGTTAGCAGCTAATACAAAATCATGTGACAGTAACAAGATGGTCCAATTTTTCACTTGGATGATTCCTCTATAAAAGTCTAAATAGCAAACTCGCAGAATGTTCTGCTTCACACAAAAATTTTCTGACTTAAGAAAGATTTAAATAACAAAGAGTAAAACATAATAAAGCCTGGTATTTGTAAAAAAAAAAAAAAAGTGACTGTAACTGATCAATTTTTAATCTTATCTGTTTGCTAACTAAAGACTCTGCATACATTTCCATGTAGATGCTTAGCAAAGAGCAATCTGACAAAATGCAGTAAAATGTGGTTCCGACTCACTAGAAGTCTAATCCTGTACGCCTGAGTGAGTTACAGGATAGTAGAGAGATGAATAGGAGCATCATGACAGTAGGAAAAACCAGAAACTTTCAGGTTTCTGAAGACAATTTATAGTTTGTAGCAAAATAACAAATGTGCTTTATAATAGTTTCTGTACTTTGGTGTCATGTGAAATACTTAAAATTCTTGGAGTTGTATGTGAATATTTTATTGAAATACTAACCTCATAGGAACTTTGAAAAAAGTATGTTTAGATTATTTTACTATCTGTCTTTTATTAAAACTCAATCACTTTTGTCATCAACTTAAGCATGTGTCTTGACGTTTAAAATTTTGTGTTGAGTTATGTAGCTGCAGAATAATAGTTGTAGAAGCATAAAGTATAAAGTGTGCGCCATGCAGACTACAAGGACATATAGGACCTTAATTAAATATCTCACTCTGGTTAACCTGAAATATTTAGAGAAAAAAATAATTGCCAATGTATATGAACTTCATTTTAAGTACAGTAGAAATGAAGGTTCTGTGTCTTTTATGCAAAATGAATTTTATGTGCTATTCTATTTATTTTAATCCTGACAATAATCTTGTAGGATATGAAGACAACAAGTCTCAGAAATATTAAAAAAAATTGCCTAGAGCCAAAGAAAGTAGTGATTAACAGCGCTAAGTTTTACATGTGCCTGCTGTTCTCTGTGTGTGTGTGTATCTATATACACAGTTATATATATATTAGTAAGAGTTGAGAGAAGAAAAAAATGTGGGATCTGGTAAGCAGATTAAACTTAATGAAAAAAGTGGGATTTAAGTCTCTCTTTCTAGGACTGGAATAATTTAGACAGGAGGAGGGAAAGAGATTGTGCTCTCCAGAGGTAATGGCACAAGCAACAAGACAGGCATGTAAGAGCTCTCTTCTAAACAATGACTCTTTAGACCCCTCTTACTCTGTTCCTATACTCAGTATCCTATTTCAGAGCCTCATAACTTCATATTTGAATGATTGTTGGAGGCTTCAAACTAAATCAGACTCTCCAGTAGTATCTCTCTTCTTTATCTAATATGGAAATCAGATTAATTTTTATAAAATGTGCATTCATTCATTCACTCACTGTACATTTAATAATGCCTACCTACTATGTGCCAGGAGCTATGCTGGGTGTCGGAGATACTTGCATATATACTATGATAAGTCAAAACATTGTGTCAAGGCTTCTCGAATGTCTTAGTCACCACTGAGGAAATAGTTTGATATATAGTTCTAGAGCTTAGATGAGAGATCTATGTTACCAATACAAATTTAATGGTCATGTTCAAATTGGTGATAATTGAAATTGTAGGTGATTGCTTGGGTGGTAGAAACAGAGAAAAAGTATATGAAACCTGAAGGAAGTCCAACATTTTTTGAGAGTGATGAAGTTGCTCAGGAGAGGGAGAGAGCTGGGGAAGAAAGAGAAAGTTGTATCCAGGAAGTCAAGGAGGACAAGAATAGTCAACAGAGGGAATGCTACTCAGATGCCTGTGGGATTTGTCTTCAGCAACCACACCAGGCAGCACAATGTATTTTATTTTATTTTTTATTTATTTATTTATTTATTTATTTATTTATTTATTTATTTATTTATTTATTTAACATCTTTATTGGAGTATAATTGCTTTACAATTGTCTGTTAGTTCCTGTTTTATAACAAAGTGAATCAGTTATACATATACATATGTCCCCATATCTCTTCCTTCTTTCATCTCCCTCCCTCCCACCCTCCCTATCCCACCCCTCTAGGTGGTCACAAGGCACTGAGCTGATCTCCCTGTGCTACGTGGCTGCTTCCCACTAGCTATCTGTTTGACATTTGGTAGTGTATATATGTCCATGCCACTCTCTCACTTTGTCCCATCTTCCCCTTCCCCCTCCCCGTATCCTCAAGTCCATTCTCTAGTAGGTCTGTGTCTTTATTCCCATCTTGCCCCTAGGTTCTTCATGACCATTTATTTATTTATTTATTTATTTATTTAGATTCCATACATATGTGTTAGCATACGGTATTTGTTTTTCTCTTTCTGACTTACTTCACTCTGTATGACATACTCTAGGTCCATAAAAATAACTCAATTTCATTTCTTTTTATGGCTGAATAATATTCCATTGTATATATATGCCACATCTTCTTTATCCATTCATCTGTTGATGGACACTTAGGTTGCTTACATGTCTTGGCTATTGTACATAGAGCTGCAATGAACATTTTGGTACATGACTCTTTTGAATTATGGTTTTCTCAGGGTATATGCCCAGTAGTGGGATTGCTGGGTCGTATGGTAGTTCTATTTTTAGGTTTTTGAGGAACCTCCATACTGTTCTCCATAGTGGCTGTACCAATTTACATTCCCACCATCAGTGCAAGAGAGTTCCCTTTTCTCCACACCCTCTCCAGCATTAATTGTTTTTAGATTTTTTGATGATGGCCATTCTGACCGGTGTGAGATGATATCTCATTGTAGTTTTGACTTGCATTTCTCTAATGATTAATGATGTTGAGCATTCTTTCATGTGTTTGTTGGCAATCTGTATATCTTCTTTGGAGAAATGTCTATTTATGTCTTCTGCCCATTTTTGGATTGGGCTGTTTGTTTTTTTGGTACTGAGCTGCATGAGCTGCTTGTAAATCTTGGAGATTAATCCTTTGTCAGTTGCTTCATTTGCAAATATTTTCTCCCATTCTGAGGGTTGTCTTTTCATCTTATTTATGGTTTCCTTTGCTGTGCAAAAGCTTTTAAGTTTCATTAGGTCCCATTTGTTTATTTTTGTTTTTATTTCCATTTCTCTAGGAGGTGGGTCAAAAAGGATCTTGCTGTGATTTATGTCATAGAGTGTTCTGCCTCTGTTTCCCGCTAAGGGTTTGATAGTGTCTGGCCTTACATTTAGGTCTTTAATCCATTTTGAGTTTATTTTTGTGTATGGTGTTAGGGAGTGTTCTAATTTCATTCTTTTACATGTAGCTGTCCAGTTTTCCCAGCACCACTTCTTGAAGAGGCTGTCTTTTCTCCACTGTATATTCTTGCCTCCTTTATCAAAGATAAGGTGACCATATGTGCGTGGGTTTATCTTTGGGCTTTCTATCCTGTTCCATGGATCTATATTTCTGTTTTTGTGCCAGTACCATACTGTCTTGATTACTTTAGCTTTGTAGTATAGTCTGAAGTCAGGGAGCCTGATTCCTCCAGCTCCGTTTTTCTTTCTCAAGATTGCTTTGGCTATTCGGGGTCTTTTGTGTTTCCATACAAATTGTGAAATTTTTTGTTCCAGTTCTGTGAAGAATGCCATTGGTAGTTTGATAGGGATTGCATTGAATGTGTAGATTGCTTTGGGTAGTATAGTCATTTTCACAATGTTGATTCTTCCAATCCAAGAACAGGGTATAGCTCTCCATCTGTTTGTAACATCTTTAATTTCTTTCATCAGTGTCTTACAGTTTTCTGCATAGAGGTCTTTTGTCTCCTTAGGTAGGTTTATTCCTAGATATTTTATTCTTTTTGTTGCAATGGTATATAGGAGTGTTTTCTTAATTTCACTTTCAGATTTTCATCATTAGTGTATAAGAATGCAAGAGATTTCTGTGCATTAATTTTGTATCCTGCTACTTTACCAAATTCATTGATTACCTCTAGTAGTTTTCCGGTAGCATCTTTAGGATTCTCTATGTATAGTATCATGGCATCTACAAACAGTGACAACTTTACTTCTTCTTTTCCAATTTGGATTCCTTTTTTTCTTTTTCTTCTTTGATTGCTGTGGCTAACACTTCCAAAACTATGTTGAATAATAGTGGTGAGAGTGGGCAACCTTGTCTTGTTCCTGATCTTAGTGGAAATGGTTTCAGATTTTCACCATTGAGGACGATGTTGGCTGTGGGTTTGTCATATATGGCCTTTATTATGTTGAGGAAAGTTCCCTCTATGCCTACTTTCTGGAGGGTGTTTATCACAAATGGGTGTTGAATTTTGTTGAAAGCTTTCTCTGCATCTACTGAGATGATCATATGTTTTTTCCCCTTCAATTTGTTAATATGGTGTATCACATTGATTGATTTGCGTATATTGAAGAATCCTTGCATTCCTGGGATAAATCCCACTTGATCATGGTGTATGATCCTTTTAATGTGCTGTTGGATTCTGTTTGCTAGTATTTTGTTGAGGATTTTTGCATCCATGTTCATCAGTGATATTGTCCTGAGTTTTCTTTCTTTGTGACATCTTTGTCTGGTTTTGGTATCAGGGTGATGGTGGCCTCGTAGAATGAGTTTGGGAGTGTTCCTCCCTCTGCTATATTTTGGAAGAGCTTGAGAAGGATAGGTGTTAGCTCTTCTCCAAATATTTGATAGAATTCACCTGTGAAGCCATCTGGTCCTGGGCTTTTGTTTGTTGGAAGATTCTTAATCACAGTTTCAATTTCAGTGCTTGTGATTGGTCTGTTTATATTTTCTATTTCTTCCTGGTTCAGTCTTTAAAGGTTGTGCATTTCTAAGAATTTGTCCATTTCTTCCAGGTTGTCCATTTTATTGGCATATTGTTGCTTTTGGTAATCTCTCATGATCCTCTGTGTTTCTGCACTGACCGTTGTTACTTCTCCTTTTTCATTTCTAATTCTATTGATTTGCGTCTTCTCCCTGTTTTTGTTGATGAGTCTGGCTAATGGTTTATCAATTTTGTTTATCTTCTCAGAGAACCAGCTTTTAGTTTTATTGACATTTGCTATCATTTCCTTCATTTCTTTTTCATTTATTTCTTATCTGATCTTTATGATTTCTTTCCTTCTGCTAACTTTGGGGGTTTTTTGTTCTTCTTTCTCTAATTGCTTTAGGTGTGAGATTTGGTTGTTTATTTGAGATGTTTCTTGTTTCTTAAGGTAGGATTGTATTGCTATAAACTTCCCTCTTAGAACTGCTTTTGCTGCATCCCATAGGTTTTGGGTCGTCGTGTTTTCATTGTCATTTGTTTCTAGGTATTTTTTGATTTCCTCTTGGATTTCTTCAGTGATCTCTTGGTTATTAAGTAGTGTATTGTTTAGCCTCCATGTGTTTGTATTTTTTACAGATTTTTTCCTGTAGTTCATATCTAGTCTCATAACGTTGTCGTCGGAAAAGATACTTGATATGGTTTCAATTTTTTAAAATTTACCAAGGATTGATTTGTGACCCAAGATATGATCTAGCCTGGAGAATGTTCCATGAGCAGTTGAGAAGAAAGAGTATTATGTTGTTTTTGGATGGAATGTCCTATAAATATCAATTAAGTCCATCTTGTTTAATGTATCATTTAAAGCTTGTGTTTCCTTTTTTATTTTCATTTTGGATGATCTGTCCATTGGTGAAACTGGGGTGTTAATGTCCCCTACTATGATTGTGTTACTGTTGATTTCCCCTTTTATGGCTGTTAGTATTTGCCTTAAGCATTGAGGTGCTCCTATGTTGGGTGCATAAATATTTATAATTGTCATTTCTTCTTCTTGGATTGATTCCTTGATCATTATTTAGTGTCCTTCTTTGTCTCTTGTAATAGTCTTTGTCTTAAAGTGTATTTTGTCTGATATGAGAATTGCTGCTCCAGCTTTCTTTTGATTTCCATTTGAATGGAATACCTTTTTCTATCCCCTCACTTTCAGTCTGTATGTATCCGTAGGTCTGAAGTGGGTCTCTTGTAGACAGCATATAGATGGGTCTTGTTTTTGTGTCCATTCAGCCAGTCTATGCCTTTTGGTTGCAGCGTTTAATCCCTTACATTTAAGGTAATTATCAATATGTATGTTCCTATTACCATTTTCTTAATTGTTTTGGGTTTGTTATTGTAGGCTTTTTCTGTCTCTTGTTTTTCCTGCCTAGAGAAGTTCCTTTAGCACTTGTTGTAAAGCTGGTTTGGTGGTGCTGAATTCTCTTAGCTTTTGCTTGTCTGTAAAGCTTTTAATTTCTCTGTCAAATCCGATTGAGATCCTTGCTGGGTAGAGTAATCTTGGTTGTAGGTTTTTCTCCTTCATCACTTTAAATATGTCCTGCCACTCCCTTCTGGCTTGCAGAGTTTCTGCTGAAAGATCAGCTGTGAACCTTATGGGGATTCCCTTGTGTGTTATTTGTTTTTTTTTCCTTGCTGTTTTTAATATTTTTTCTTAGTATTTAATTTTTGATAGTTTGATTAATATGTTTCTTGGTGTGTTTTTCTTTGGATTTATCCTGTATGGGACTCTCTGTGCTTCCTGGACTTGATTAACTATTTCCTTTCCCATATTAGGGAAGTTTTCAACTATAATCTCTTCAAATATTTTCTCAGTCCGTTTCTTTTTCTCTTCTTCTGGGACCCCTATAATTCAAATGTTGGTGCATTTAATGTTGTCCCAGAGGTCTCTGAGACTGTCCTCAATTCTTTTCATTTTGTTTTCTTTATTCTGCTCTGCAGTAGTTATTTCCACTATTTTATCTTCCAGGTCACTTATCCGTTCTTCTGCCTCAGTTTTTCTGCTATTGATCCTTTCTCAAGAATTTTTAATTTCATTTATTGTGTTGTTCATCACTGTTTGTTTGCTCTTTAGTTCTTCTAGGTCCTTGTTAAACGTTTCTTTTATTTTCTCCATTCTATTTCCAAGATTTTGGATCATCTTTACTATCATTATTCTGAATTCTTTTTCAGGTAGACTTCCTATTTCTTCTTCATTTGTTAGGTCTGGTGGGTTTTTGCCTTGCTCCTTCATCTGCTGTAAGTTTCTCTGTCCTCTCATTTTGCTTAACTTGCTGTGTTTGGGGTCTCGTTTTCGCAGGCTGCTGGTTCGTAGTTCCCGTTGTTTTTGGTGTCTGCCCCCAGTGGCTAAGGTTGGTTCAGTGGGTTGTGTAGGCTTCCTGGTGGAGGGAACTAGTGCCTGAGCTCTGGTGGATGAGGCTGGATCTTGTCTTTCTGGTGGGCAGGTCCACATCTGGTGGTGTGTTTTGGGGTGTCTGTGGCCTTATTATGATTTTTGGCAGCCTCTGTGCTAATGGATGGGGTTGTGTTCCTGTCTTGCTAGTTGTTTGGCATAGGGTGTCCAGCACTGTAGCTTGCTGGTCATCGAGTGGAGTTGGGTCTTGGCACTGAGATTGAGATCTCTGGGAGATTTTCACCGTTTGATATTACGTGGAACTGGGAGGTCTCTTGTGGACCAGTGTCCTGAACTTGGCTCTCCCACCTCAGTGGCACAGGCCTGACACTTGGCTGGAGCACCAAGAGCCTGTCCTCCATATGGCTCAGAACAAAAGGGAGAAAAAGAAAGAAAGAAAGAAAGAAGTAGATAAAGTAAAATAAAATAATCAAAATAAAAAATAAAAAGTTTATTAAAAAATTTTTTTAAAGTAATAATAAACCCCCCCCAAAACAAATCCACCAATGATAACGAGTGCTAAAAACTATACTGAAAAAAAACAACAACAACAAAAACAAAAATACCAGACAGACAGAACCCTAAGACAAATGGTAAAAGCAAAGCTATACAGACAAAATCTCACACAGAAGCATACACAGACACAGTCACAAAAAGAGAAAAAGGGAAAAAAAAATATATATCATCGCACCCAAAGTCCACCTCCTCAATTTGGGATGATTCATTTTCTATTCAGGTATTCCACAGATGCAGGATACATCAAGTTGACTGTGGAGCTTTAATCCGCTGCCTCTGAGGCTGCTGGGAGAGATTTCCCTTTCTCTTCTTTGTTCCCACAGCTCCGGGGCTCAGCTTTGGATTTGTCCCCGCCTCTGCGTGTAGGTCTCCTGAGGGCGTCTGTTCTTCGCTCAGACAGGACGGGGTTAAAGGAGCAGCTGATTCGGGGGCTCTGTCTCACTCAGGCCGGGGGGGAGGGAGGGGTATGGATGCGGGGCAAGCCTGCGGCGTCAGAGGCCGGCGTGACGTTGCACCAGCCTGAGGCGCGCCGTGCGTTCTCCCAGCGAAGTTGTCCCTGGATCACGGGACCCTGGCAGTGGCGGGCTGCACAGGCTCCCGGGAGGGGCGGTGTGGAGAGTGACCTGTGCTTGCACACAGGATTCTTGGTGGCGGCAGCAGCAGCCTTAGCGTCTCATGCCCGTCTCTGGGGTCCGCGCTGATAGCCATGGCTCGCACCCATCTCTGGAGCTCCTTTAAGCGGCGCTTTTAATCCCCTCTCCTCGCACACCAGGAAACAAAGAGGCAAGAAAAAGTCTGTTGCCTATTTGGCAGCTCCCGACCTTTTCCCGGACTCCCTCCCGGCTAGCTGTGGTGCACTAACCCCTTCAGGCTGTGTTCACGCCGCCAACCCCAGTCCTCTCCCTGGGATCGACCGAAGCCCGAGCCTGAGCTCCCAGCCCCTGCCCGCCCCGGCGGCTGAGCAGACAAGCCTCTCAGGCTGGTGAGTGCTGCTCGGCGCCGAGCCTCTGTGCGTGAATCTCTCCGCTTTGCCCTCTGCACCCCTGTGGCTGCGCTCTCCTCCGTGGCTCCGAAGCTTCCCCCCTCTGCCACCCGCAGTCTCTGCCCACGAAGGGGCTTCCTAGTGTGTGGAAACCTTTCCTCCTTCACGCTCCCTCCCTCTGGTGCAGGTCCTGTCCCTATTCTTTGTCTCTGTTTTTTCTTTTTTCTTTTGCCCTACCCAGGTACGTGGGGAGTTTCTTGCCTTTTGGGAGGTCTGAGGTCTTCTGCCAGCGTTCAGTGGGTGTTCTGTAGGAGTTTTTCCACGTGTAGCTGTATTTCTGATGTATTTGTGGGGAGAAAGGTGATCTCCATGTTTTTACTGTTCTGCCATCTTGAAGCTCAGAGTGCTAGGCATTTTTCTTAAACTCTGAAGACCCACAGTGCATTTAAATTGTGCTGGATGAGAGATCGGAGAGCTCAGGTTCAGGTTCTGGGTCTGCACCTTTCTAGCTGTGTAAATTACATCCAGGGTAGGCAGGGCAGGTCCTTGAGACCTTAGTTAAATGTGCATATCAGTTTCCCAGACTAGGAAACCCAGGCTGTGAATCAGATGTGATTAATGTTTCATGTATGATGCAAAACAATATTCTGTAGAAAAAACAGTACAATGATGTTGACTTTTCCTAGGCTTTGTCTCTTGTGCCTTTAAGGGTGGTTATGGAAGGATAAAATAATAGTTAGTTGGGGACTATCCATACAACCACAGTAGGCTGGAGTTAGCTAATAACCTAGAGCCCTGACACCTACAAGCTGTACTTTTAGAGAATTTAAATTTGAGGAGAAAAATAATTTTTTTAACCTTTTTAGAGGCATGGTTTCAAAAGAGTTGTCTTGGAGTATTTCTAGGTGAATTTTAAACTCCTTGTTCTCGTTAATTTTCAGAAACAAATTAGTTGGACATTCTAAACTCCCTTGGAAGCTTTAATACAGATATATTTGCTTTACATTTAGTCATATTTCTATATGTAGTAAAATGGCATTTATAAGAAAAAAACTATGGAAATTTAAGATGTTTATTTCCTAACAAACTTGTTTTCCAAACAAAACTATCATGAAGTTTTTCACTATAGAAATTTTAATTTGCAGTGCACTGGCACGACCTGGCTTAATAGGACAAAAAATCTTAAGAAAAATTTTTCTATATTATTCTTTTTTAAGTTTTTAACATTTTAAAATACACTTTATTTTTTAGAGCAGTTTTACGCTCACAGCAAAATTGAGTAGAAGGTACAGATATCCCATTAAACCCCTTGCCCCCAAACATGCATAGCTTCTCCCATTATGGACATCCTCAACTACAGCTGTATATTTGCTAGAATTGATGAACCTCCATTGATTGACATATCGTTATCATCCAGAGTCCATAGTTTACAATAAGGTTCACTCTTGGTGTTATAAATTCTATGGCTTTGGACAAATGTATGATGGCATGTATTCACCATTATGGTATCATACAGAGTAGTTTCACTGCCCTAAAAATCTTCTGTGCTCTGCCTTTTCATCTATACTTTCCCTCTAACTCCTGGCAACCACTGATCTTTTTACTGTCTCCATAGTTTTGCCTTATCTAGAATGTTATATAATTGGATTTATACAGTATGTAGTCTTTTCAGATTGGCTTCTTTCACTTAGTAATATGCATTTAAGTTTCCCACATGTATTTTCCTTGCTTGAAAGCTCATTTCTTTTTAGTGCTGAATAATATCCCATTGTCTGTAGGTACCACTGTTTATTTTTCTATTCACCTACTGAAGGACATCTTGATTGCTTCCAAGTTTTGGCAATTATGAATTTAGCTGCTATAAACATCCATGTGCAGGTTTTTGTGTGGACGTAAGATTTCAGTCCCTTTGAGTAAATACTAAAGAGTGTGATTGCTGGATCTTATGGTAAGAGTATGTTCGGTTTTGTAAGAAAGCTCTAAATTGCCTTCCAAAGAGTCTGTATGATTTTGTATTCCCACCAGCAATGAGTGAAGGGTCCTGTTGTTACATTTAGTGTTGTCAGTGTCCTGGATTTGGCTGTTCTAATATAGGCATTCCTTAGAGATATTACAGGTTTGGTTCCAGACCACTGCAGTAAAGCTAATATTGCAATAAAACGAGTCACAATCATTTTTTAAATTTCCAAATGTTTATGAAAGGTACGTTATATTATTCTGTAGTCTATTAACTGTACAATAGAATTATGTCTAAAAAACAACGTATGTACCATAATTTTTAAATCCTTATTGCTTAAAAAATGCTAAACCATCATCTGAGCCTTCAGTGAGTTGTACTTTTTTGCAATAGTAACATCAAAGATCACTGATCACAGATCACCATAACAAATATAATAATGAAAAATGTTGAAAAATTGTGAGAATCACCAAAATGTGACATAGAGAGATGAAGTGATCAAATATTGTTAGAAAAGTGGCACCAAGGGACTTGCTCAATGCAGGGTTGTCACAAACATTCAATTTGTAAAAAATGCATTATCTGCACAATAAAGCAAAGCACAATAAGATGAGGTAGCCTGTGGTTGTGTAATGGTATCTCATTATTATTTTAATTAGCAGTTCCCTGATGACATACAATGTGGAGCATCTTTTCATATGCTGATTTGTCAAGTGTATATTTTCCTTGGTGTCTTTAAAGGCCTTTGGCCCATTTTTTAATTAGGCTTTTAGTTTCCTTATCTTCGAGTTTTAAGAGATTTTGTATATTTTGGATAACAGTTCTTTATCAGATATGTCTTTTGCAAATATTTTCTCCCAATCTAGGACTTGTCTTCTCATGCTCTTGACAGTGATTTTTGCAGAGCAGAAATGTTTAATTTTAATGAAGTCCCACTTATCAATTCTTTCTTTCATGGATGGTACCCTTGGTGTTTTATGTCATCACCAAACACAAAGTCATCTAGATTTTCTCCTATGTTATCTTCTAGGAGTTTTATAGTTTAGTGTTTTACATTTAGGTCTGTAATCAATTTTGAGTTAATTTTTGTGAAAGGTATGAATTGTCTGTATCTAGATTCATTTTTTTGCATGTGGATGTCTGGCATAAGGAAATGGTTCCAGCACCATTTGTTGAAAAGACTGTTTGCTCCATTGTATTGCCTTTTCTCCTTTATCAAAGATGAGTTGATTGTATTTATATGGATCTATTTCTAGGCTGTCTATTCTGATCCATTGATCTATTTGACTGTTGTTTCACCAGTACCGCACTGTCTTGATTACTGTAACTTTAGATTAAGTCTTGAAGTCAAGTAACATCAGTCCTCCAACTTTGTTCTTCTCTTTCAGTATTGTATTGGCTATTCTGGGTTTTTGCCTCTCTGTATCAACTTTAGAATCAGTTTCTCCATATCCATAAAATAACTTGCTGGGATTTTGATTGGGATTATATTGAATATATAGGTCAAATTGGGAAAAACTGATATCTTGACAATATTGATTCTTCCTATCCATGGACATAGAATAGCTCTCCATTTATTTAGTTCTTCTTTAATTTCATTCATCACATTTTATAGTGTTCCTCATAAATATTTTGCATATATTTTGTTAGTTTACCTAAATATTTCACTTTTGGGTGCTAATTTAAATGATATTGTGTTTTTAAATTTCAAATTCCATTTGTTTATTGCTGGTATATGGGAAAGTTATTATATATTTAACCTTTGATCTTGCAAACTTTCTATAATTGCTTTTTAGTTCCAGGACATTTTGTCAATTATTTAGGATTTTCTACATAGAAGATCATGTCACCTGTGAGCAAAGACAGTTTTATATCTCTGTATATTTCTCATTTCCTTTTCTTATCTTGTTGTATTAGCTAGGGCTTCCAGTACAATGTTGAAAAGGAGTGGCAAGAGGGTATATCCCTGCCTTATTTCTGATCTTAGTAGGAAAGCTTCTAGTTTCTCACTATTAAGTATGATGTTAGCTGTAAGATTTTTGCAGATTTTTTTTTACCAAGTTGAGGAAGTCTCCTATTCCCAGTTTACCAAGAGTTTTTATTATGAATAAGTGTTGTATTTTGTCTAATGCTTTTTTTCTGCATCTACTGATATGATTGGGTATTTTTTCTTTGTTAGTGTATTTATGGGATAGATTATATTAATTGAATTTTGAATGTCGAACCAGTCTTGCATACCTAGGATAAGTCCCAATTTGTTGTTGTGTGTAAGTCTTTTTATAGCCATGTTATTCTTGATTTATTTAAAATGAAATAAGAAAACCGTCTCAAGTGACAAAAGTTTTCAAGATAATGTTGGACAAATTAAGCCACAAATTTAAGGTTACAATGCAGAGGTATATATAAATCTATGAAGATCTAAAATTGAATAAATAAATAGAGAAGAGTGATATCTTATGTGAACTATATATATTTTAAAGTTGATGTTGGAATGGAAGAGTCTCAAAGGGAAAGAAAAGAGTTTTTATACAGCAAAATAGAAGTAACTAGAGTACTACATTACTACTATATCCATTCTTTGCATTTACACCTGAGGAGCTAAAAAAGATCCATGTACTATAGTATTTTCTTTAATTTCACAGATGCTTATTATAAAATATTGTTTTGGAAAAACATATTTAAATCTTTTTAATGCGAAAAAATTTGTTTTATTTTTAACTTTCTCGAATTCTATGACAGTGCTATGATATTTATGCTTTTTATTATGTATTAATTTTTTCTTAATAATTATATTAAAAATAAAATATATTCTTAGTTCTTTGATACCAATTGTTTTCATCATTTGGTCTTGGCAAGAATTTTGATTTTACTTTCCTGATTTGTCATAATACAGATAAATGTGACCCACTGTAATGCTTAAGAATAGGCTTAACTTATACAAAAAGAGAATAAGAGAAATAAAATAAGATAGTAAATACTTACTTACATTTAAAAAAATTGATAGTATACTAAATACTTAAGATAGACTTTGTAGCAATTGTGTATCCATTTTTATATAAAGGAAGAAGAAATAATGAAGTACTAGTCAGAATCCTTTTGATCATGTATCTATTTTTGTATAAAGGAAGGATAGAAGTAATAGAGTAATAGTCAGAATTCTTTTGGTTGTGTATATATTATTTTATAAAGAAAGGATTGCAGAAATAGTAGTGTAATGGTAAGAATTATTTTGTTTGCAGATAATTTAAAAAATGAGCAATTCAAACCAGCTAATTAAAAGCCCAAGGTTTTGGCAGGCAGCTGGGGAATAAAGATGCTGATCTGATAAAAGGGATCTGGATGAACACCAACAGTATTTGTTACATGCGAATATATAAAACATTATAAGAGCACTACATTCTGCTTTGTGCAGTAGTCTGTATCACGCTGGACCTCAATTCATGCCTCCTCCCTGTACCCACATCCTTTGGTAGTCCCCTCCCACACTGACAGCTCGTGGCCATGTGACTTGCTAAATGGCACAATAGCATAGGTGACATAAACAGTAGTTTGAAAACTTCTTAACACTTTGGGAATTGTCCACTCTTGTTCCTGGAAATACTTCTGTCATCATGTAAAGTGGCCTCAGCTAGTCTACTGGAGGATGACAGGCCAGGTAGAGAGAGTCACCAGCCATTCCAGTTGAGGCCCCAGACATGTGAGTGATGTGATCCTAGATGTCCAGGCTCAGCTTAGCTGGTTCTGACCGAAAGAATTACTCAACCAACCATAAGCACTATGAGAAATAATAAGTGTTGTATTTGTGTAATATACAATATGTTTTGGGGTGGGTGGTTATCAGTTAGCAAACACTAACTGATGCACCATGTCACACTATACTTATTTCTTTCCTTGAGGAAATTGAAAGAGTATTATACTGATGTTAGCTTACAGCTTTAAAGACCAAAAAATGGAAAAGCTTGAATCTAACGTTGACATTTAATTCTTGCATCCTAAATAGTTTAATCAGAATAATCAGTGACTCATAATTATAATTGATGTATAAGTCAGCACACTTTGATATTCAAGAAATGAGGTAATATACATATTATTAAATATGATAATGCTAGTAATTTTCCCAATTTATGTTTAAGGATATGTCACCAGCAATGGTAGTCAACTTCATTTGAAATTCAAAACATTGAAGTCAATTTTTAAACATTTTAATTGTGTTGAAGCTAGAGAGTTGAAGAACAGTTAATTAAGGTTTGACTGTATACACACGTAATGGATATATTTTGTAATAATGCAGTTTTAGTGCTTAGCTTACTATTAACCTAGTGAGACTGAAATTTTAAGTGTTGGTTTAGTTATTTCGAACCTACAGCTTTGAAAACACATGAAGATCATTTTAACATAAAATATATAATTTAAAAATTAGACAAATCTCCCCCATACTGCACTTTTTTCTCTCACCTCTTTCCTCATTATTGTTATTTGTATAATTGTCAAACCTTTGGCAAATTGAGTAGCTCATATATGTGAGTCAGCATATGTGTGTGTTTATACATGTACAATAATAACGGACATTTAATTTTCTAAAACATTCTCAGCAAAAACATTGTCAGATGTATTGCCATAATGAGATTCAAATTTCCCTATCTTTATTTTATTTCTATTTTATTTTTATCTTACAGATGTAGAAATGGAGGCCCAAAGGTATTAACTAACTTGCTGGGTCATATAATTATTTAGTGGGAACCTAGATCTCTACTCCAGGTCTTCTGGCTGTTAAAGTCACTCTATTCCCAGGTAAGTTATGCTCACATGTTTATTTTCTCTCCCTTGTTCTCTCATATATCATAGAATATGGGTATTGATTTATCTTTTACATTTTTATAAATATTAATATATACATCTTAATATCAAACACATAAAAGTACCCATTTAGAACCAGACAATTTATATGCCATTTAAAAACGAAATATGTTTGTTCCCAGGTGTAAGGTACTCTAGTTAAACTATTAAGATTCTGTAAGAATACAGCCACATGAAATATTTGCATATCTACCTGTATGTAGTAACATAATATATTTTAACACTCAACTCACATAATTTTCTAGGGAATTTCTATTCCCTAGGGAGATTATAAGGTGTAGAGAATGACCAAAAATGTCATATCTAGGCATCATTTTCAGTACATTTTTAAGGATAGGAAGAGTAAATTAAAAGTAGAAGTGTAAAAAGTAGAGTATGTTGGGGGCCTTAGGAAAGAAGTGATTGCAATTGTAAACAAAAATGAAACTCCTATCTGGGAGAAAAGTAATTTAGCTTCATGAACGGCTATACCTCAGAGGGTTAGGCATATGAGCAATTAAAATTAAACAAGTTGATTTTAATATGCCTTCGTAACTATGATTGATCTTACAGAGCTGTTGTTGACTATACATCAAGAAACAATTTAGGATCCAGTTTAAAACAAAGTTTATAATCCTTGTTTAATGGATTTTGGTACCTCAGGCATTGCAGTGCTGTAAAAATGATTAAAATGTGCCCTGTCTCTGTGTAATCAATAAAACCTCTCTCTGAAATTAGTTAGGTTCCAAAGACTCCTCAGCAGGCTTGGCAGTGCCACGTCTGTAGAATTCCAAATAAGCCATCTATCATTATTTCCATACACAAGGTTCATTAGACACCTCCTTCTTTATCTTATTAGCACCAAAGTCAGCTAAACAATCAGACCAAAAGGTCACCTTTAACAATATCTAGTTAAACCAAAACATACCTCAAGACGTTATTAATACAATACATCAAAATGCAGAGATAACACTGTCTAGATGGCCAATGAAAGGTTATCATTAAAAAATGAAAATATCCATATTTGTAAATTTAAGAAAAAAAATTTAAGTGGCATCTTAAACAGATGGATTTATTCTGTTATTGAGATTGGCAGACACAAAAAGTTCTTGTTAGCTGCATTATTTTAAAACAATATTCCTTTGTATATTATGAAATTGAAGTTTTAGTTTTTATGAAATGATGGACAAAATCAATACCTTTGGAGTTATTTTAAATTCTTCTTAAGATTATGAATCACACAGAGGTACATGTTTTCTGAATTTTTTTTTTTTAAATCACATTTTTGTCACTAACATTTTATGAGAGAGCTCTTTATTTTAAAGGAGTTGATGCATTCAAGGGCATTTTATGATTCTATAGCTAAAGAAATTTAAAGTTTAACTTTAATGTGTATTAAAGTTCTATTCACCTGGTAGTGTATTTTCTTCCTGTAAGTGAAACTAATGAGAAATGTATACAAGCTCTGAACGTGTGCTAAACTTATCATCCAGCTTATTACATGAATAAAGTGATAAATTAACTTAATACCTCTGTATATGGTCATTATTTATAATTTACTCAACCCTCTTTTATTTTACTCTAATTTTATATACTCAGATAAACATAGTGGTCAATAGTAGTTAATTCCTACATCCATAATTAGAATGTATGTGGGTATGTTGCATGCTTACCTCAATCTGATGTCCTTTAATTCTCTTTTCTGATTGCAAAATAAATTAATAAATATTTATATTTCTCTTGGATCAATTTGGGGCCTATAATAAAATATTTTGATAATTATTAGAATGAAAAAAATATCTCTTGTTGAATATTTGTAATAACTCCTCTGAATGCTTTGTCATAGCTATGTATATGATGAATTTGAAATATTTATTGGTGGCATCATGTGCCAGACACTGTTCTGTGAACTTTATGGCTCTTCTAATCCCTCCCAAGTCAGCAATGTAGTTTTACTGCCATCTTTATGTTTATTTCCACTTGGTACTTTCCGATCAAAATGTTTCCTCCTGCCCTTCCCAAATGCCCCATTCCCACTGCCACTGGGATATATCACTTAATTAAGAAATGTAAATTATGATAATATTAAAAAAGGATTTGTTTTTCATTCACACTTAGGGCAATATATTGGAAGATATAGGAAGAGAAATGTGACTTTCTATGCTTTTTTTTTTTTTTAATTTATTTATTCTTGGCTGCATTGGGTCTTCGCTGCTGCACGCGGGCTTTCTCTAGCCGCGGCGAGCAGGGGCCACTCCTCGCTGCAATGCGTGGGCTTCTCATTGTGGTGTCCTCTCCCGCTGCAGAGCACAGGCTCCAGGTGCACGGGCTTCACTAGTTGTGGCTCACGGGCTCTAGAGCGCAGGCTCAGTAGCTGTGGCACACGGGCCCAGCTGCTTCCCGGCATGTGGGACCCTCCCAGACCAGGGATCGAATCCGCGTCCCCTGCATTGGCAGGCGGACTCTCAACCATCACGCCACTAGGGAAGTCCCTTCTGTGCTATTTTAAAGGAGGTTTTAAAAGAACAGATATTGATTCACAAAATAATGAAAAGATTAGGAGGAGAAGAGGCTTAGCTTTCTTAAAATTGATCTAGAATATTTTGGAGAATCATAGCAGAAAAAGCATGATAGACATCAATAAGCCTGATATTCGTATTAATCTAAATCAGTTGAAAATATAAATAGACAGATGACATAGGTCTTTCAGTTTTTGTTGTTGTTTTTTCTTTTTAGGACTTATGACTTGCTTTAAAGAACAGACCATTATATGTTGAGATTATAATATTATGGCAGTGGGTGTAATAAATCAAATTACTGGAAAATACTGAAACGTTTCTAGGTAAGTACCTTAGGTGTTCAAGTATGTAAAATTAAAGATGTGAAAGAATATTTGGATTCAATGTTAACTTCAATAATCAATAAAATAATTATGACTGATAACAAAGGGTATTATTCTACAGAAATAAATGGCTGGAATTATTGGTAATAAATCTAGGAAGTAACTGCGTACCACAGAGAACAGCACCAGACTTCTTTCAGCTGCTTGCATGGGTTGTGTTTTTTAAGGGACGCGATCTTTATGATTTCTTTCCTTCTACTAATTTTGGGTTTTGTTTGTTCTTCTTTCTCTGGTTGCTTTAGGTACTGCATCAATATACTGGGCTCCAGTATACTGGAGTCCCAGACTCCTTAGAACAGCTCCAGTGGTGTAGCAATATTTAACCCCAAATCCATGTCCTTCGCTCTTTTTTTCCCCCATGAGTGTCTTAGGATCAAAATGATGCCTCAGCTATACTGTATTTGGGCAAACCAGTGCCTCTTTTCCATGACTACTTTATGGGCTTCCAGCTGCCTGTGTTTAAGTGAGTGTACTGTGATGTGATAAACCTATTTCGAATGCTAGCTATGTGATTGCTTCCGCATCTGTAAAAGGTAATAATACTTATCTCAAAAAATTGCTTAGAGGAGTAAATGTAGACTGCCTAACCAAATATCTGGCGCATATTAAGTACTCAATAAATGTTAATTATTACTATTATAGTTAGCTCCCAAATTGCTTTTTTAAGGAGTTTATAGCTATTCGGGATGCTTGTTACTGTGTGAATACTGCCTCAAATTTTGTTTGCTTCACAAACAGTTTTACTGACAGGTAGTACTATTCAACTCCATTTCACAGTAAAAAAAATTCCTTTTTGTGTTAAGTGGAAAAGAATAGGAGATAAGGAATCCAACAGAAGGAAACTGCCAATGACACAGCCACTGGCTGCCCTGGGAGCAGAGCTAAAGGGGAGGTTTTAGGAGCAAATGTGTCCCCCTTTTGTTTCCACCTTTTTCCATGAATCCTGCTAACTCAGGCTTGCCCTGAATGGCAAAAGGGGAGAAGGGCAGGGGTTAGTGGTGGCTCCTGGCCATGGTGTGCTCTGCGGCTCTCCGAGGGCAGGAGCAGTTGCCAAGAGAAACACCAAGCCCTGTAGATGTAGGAGGAATGTTTCTATCAGCCACTTATTTAAGGTTCCAGTCATTCATTTACTTATGTATTGATATTTAAAATATTTGTTAAGTACCTTGTGGCTGGTATAGGTCATGAAAAAATAAGACAGATTACCCATCCTTAAGAGGTTCATAATCTAATGCTATAGACAGCCAACGAAATAGAAGTCCAGGGTGTGATGAGAGGGCATAGTGAGGCCATGAGGAAGGCATGGGGCGGGGGGGGGGGGGGGGGGGGCGGTGGGGGGCAGGATAGGCTCGTGTCCGAAGGACTTAGGTTTGTGATACTCTCCACTTAGAAATGCCAGCAAGGTCATAAGATCTATGATGGTTGTTTCTGATAAACTAAAAAGGACTTGTGGACTACTTCCCTCCAGAGTTCCTCCAATCCAATAGAATCACAGCTTTTGTAGGATGAAGCAAGACAAGTCAAAGTTTAAATGTTAAAAGAGCATATTTAACGCCTGAGGGAAAATGTAGGAAATCTGTCAGGAACTGGTTGAGAGGAGCCATGAAGCACGATTTCAGTGCAAGGGAAACATTTGAAATTACCCTCTTGGGTGATGGAACTAAAAGAAAAATAAACTCTAGTTTTCAAAAATTCAGAGGACTTTTCCTTTTTAGCTTTTAATTTTTAAAAAAGTTTTTGGACTTTTCCTTTTTAAATAGTAAGTTTCAAGATATTTTATCCATTTTTCTCAATGCCTAAGTTCTAAGTAGTACACTCTATGTTTTTAAAAACACACCAAAGTGATAGGTTTTACTTAACTTGGGGATGGAGGTCTTTTTTTTTTTCTTTTTCTTTCCTTGACAGACAGATCTTTTCCCCAATGTTTGGTGTTGAGCATTTATTTACATTTTCTTTTCCATGAGGAGAATTAAATTTGGTAATAAGTCCCATTATCTAGCCATGCTTTTTTTTTTTTTTTAGCCATGCTTTTAAAATGAGATGCCTTTTGCCAAAGTGAAGTCACTGAATTTTTTCCTAAAGAGAACTGCAGAGCAAATGTTGCCATTCCTTAGGGTGGCCGCTGTCAGTCCTATACTCTTGCTAGAGAAATACCTAGTGGTCTCTAGACATTCTCATGGGTGAAACCTGCTTTTTCAATTGAATAATTCTCTGCCAACCTAGATTGAAAACAATTAAATCCTGCTTAGATATCAAATTATACATCTTTCAAGTGTTTCTTTTCCATTTGAAACCTTAGGGAAGGAAAAGTGGGTAGCTAAAGACATGATTTCTTTGCTTGAAATTGTAGATCGAATCATATGTAAATAGAAGGAAACTTTCAGAGTGAATAAAACTATTGTATATGATTTTTAAATTCCTAGGTTTTAATTTTTTTAGCATGAGAAATGTCAAAAATACTTAATGAAGCAAGAATAGGATGGAAATAGAAATGCTAAAATAATGAAGATTTTACCACTTTTGCTCTATTCAGTTGTTTGCTTATTTCTTTGTTAAAATATTTTAAAGATCATTGCTTTTGTTCACTTAACAACCTATCTGGGTAACCACTACATATCAGTTTATATAGATGTTATTCATCCTTTTTCTGGCTGCATAGTACTCTTTCATAGAGATGTACCATAATTTATTGTCTTCTATGGTTGGGCATTTTGCTTGTTTCTAATGTTTTGCTATCGGTGATGAAATTCATGCACTTGGAGTACTGTATTTTAAGAGATGCATATGTCTTCTAGATAAATTCCTAGAAGGATTCCTAGAAAGATTCTATAAGTTATATTGCTTGTTCAAATGCAAATGTCATTTTGGGTATTGCCAAATTCCCCTCCAATGTATTTTCTGTTTGCCTTGCCAACATAGCGAGTTGTCAATTATTTAAGTTTCTACCACTCTTAGGCAAGGAATGACATCACAATATCATTTTCATTCACATTTCTTTTATAAATAAAGCATTGGATATTCCATATGTTTAAGGAGACATTATCTCCTAGATTGTCATTTGTATTTTATTTCATTTATTATTTTTTCTTTCTTTTCTTTTTTTTTAACTTGTTTTATATTGGAGCACAGTTGATTAACAATGTTGTGTTAGTTTCAAGTGTACAGCAAAGTGATTCAGTTATACATATACATGTATCTATTCCTTTTCAAATTCTTTCATTTGTATTTTAAATTACTTATGATGTTTCTTGCAAAGACTTACAAAAAGTCATAATATTTATTACTCTCATGTCAGTGTTTCTGGATTTGGCATCATAATGTATTTACCTTTGTTTTGTTCTAATACTTGTACATATATTTCTTTTTCATTTAATCTTTGAGTCATTTGGTTATTTATTTTGGTTGTCATATGAGTTATGAATCCATTTTTTTGGCAAATGTTACATGTAGTTTTTGGAAGACGCCTTTTGTATCAGGTTTAGAAATTTCCCTTTTATTTATAGTTCACTGAGAGTTATCATGAATGGGTGTGGATTTTGTAAACTACTTTTTCTGCATCATTTGGTTTGATCATGTGGTTTACCTTTATATGTTGTTAATATAGTGGATTATATAACTTAATTTTTGGATATATCACTACCCTTGCATTCCCAGTCAAAAACCCACTTTACTGCTAGATTTTATTTGATTTGATAATATTTTTAAGGAGTTTTATATCTATTCTATAGTTTTGGTTTTTTCCTTCTTTTTGTACTGTCTTTTAACTTTTTCTTTTTTTTTAGTACCAAGGAAATACTCATTTCATAAAATGAGTTGAAAAGTGTTCCCTTTTATTTTCAGGAAGAAATGGTTTAGAATTGGCCAAGGTTATTCTTTATTGTTTGATGAAATTCTCCATTGAAACTCTCATAGCCTGGAGGTTTGTTTTTTGAGAAGGTTTTTAATTATGAGTTTAATTTCTTTAACAATTATAATTCTGTTCAGGTTATGTATTTCATCTTGGTGAGATTTGGCAGTTTATGATTTTTAAGGAATTGGTGCAATCCATTTAAGTTGTCAGATTTATGTGTGTAGAAATTCTTCAACCTGACATTTAAAAAAAAAAACCACAGGAAACATTATATTTAGTAGTTTCCTAACTTTGTTAATTAGTCAATGATAACTGCCCTCACAGTTTTATTTGTACTAATGAGTCTAGGTATTGTAACAAGACAAGAAAAAAAATATACTTGAAACGATAAGGGAGTTAAGCACATCTCAGGGTATAACATTAGTATATAAAAATAATCTGTTTTTAAATACTAAAATAAGTGGAAATTGAAAAAAAAATTTACAGTCACATCAAAACATGAACTGCTTTAACAACAGATATACCAGACTTGTATATCCAAAACTATAAAACATTTCTAAGATAAACTTAAAAAGAACTAAATAGATGAAGAGATATGCCATGTTTATAGATCAGAAGAAGCAATATTATTAAGATTTTTTGTTGCAAATTTATCTGTTGAGTTACAGCAATTCCAATCAAAATCCAAGCAGACTTTTTTGTTGGTATTATCAATCTGATTTTAGAATTTATTTGGAAATCATCATGGACCAAAATGTAAAACCTATAATTCTAAAATTTCTTGAAGAAAACAGAAGAAATTCCTTGGCTTAGACAAGGTTTTCTTAGGACGCAAAAAGAATGAATCATAAAAGAAAAAAATTATACATTTTGCTGCATCAAAATTAAAAACTGCTTTCCAAAAACATTTAACAAAATGAAAAGATTTTTGTGTATGGTGTTAGGAGTGTTCTAATTTCATTATTTATGGATTAAAGACCTAAATGTAAGGCCGGACACTATAAAACTCTTAGAGGAAAACATAGGCAGAACACATTTTGACATAAATCACAGCAAGATCTTTTCTGACCCACCTCCTAGAGTAATGAAAATAAAAACAAAAATAAACAAATGGAACCTAATGAAACTTAAAAGCTTTTGCATAGCAAAGGAAACCATAAACAAGATGAAAAGACAACCCTCAGAATGGGAGAAAATATTTGCAAACAAAGCAACTGACAAGGGATTAATCTCCAAAATATACAACAGCTCATGCAGCTCAACAAAAAATAAACAACCCAATCAAAAAATGGGTGGAAGACCTAAATAGACTTTTCTCCAAAGAAGACATACAGATGGCCAAGAGGCAAAGGAAAATATACTCAACATCACTAATTATTAGGGAAATGCAAATCAAAACTACAATGAGGTACCACCTCACACCGGTCAGAATGGCCATCATCAAAAACCCTACAAACAATAAGTGCTGGAGAGGGTGTGGAGGAAAGGGAACCCTCCTGCACTGTTGGTGGAAATGTAAACTGATACAGCCACTATGGAGAACAGTATGAAGTTTCCTTAAAAAACTAAAAATAGAACTACCATATGACCCAGCAATCCCACTCCTGGGCATATACCTGGAGAAAACCACAATTCCAAAAGATACATGCACCCCAATGTTCATTGAAGCACTATTTACAATAGCTGGGACACGGAAGCAACCTAAATGTCCATCAACAGAGGAATGGATAAAGAAGATGTGGTACATATATACAATGGAATATTACTCAGCCATAGAAAGGAACGAAATTGTGCCATTTTTAGAGATGTGGATGGACGTAGAGACTGTTATACAGAGTGAAGTAAGTCAGAAAGAGAAAAACAAATATCGCATATTAATGCATATATGTGGAATTTAGAAAAATCGTACAGATGAACCTTTTTGCAAAGCAGAAATAGAGACACAGATGTAGAGAACAAACGTATGGACACCAACGCTGGGAGGTGGGATGGATTGGGAGATTGGGATTGAGGTATGTACACTACTATGTATGAAGTAGATGGCTGGTGAGGTCCTACTATATAGTAGAGGGGACCAAAAATAAGAAGGTACAATCTGTTTGCAGGACATATGTTAAGTTAACCTTAAAAATGCATTCCAATATACACTGGGTGCAAATACTGTTTGAGGCCACTTAAACAAGGTACCTAGATTAGTCAAATTCATAGAGTCAGAAAGTACATTGGTAGATGCTAGGGGCTGGGGGGTGGGGGGCAGGGAAATGGGGAGTTAATGTTTAATAGGGACAGAGTTTCAGTTTAGGAAAGTGAAAAATTCAGGAGATGGATGATGATGAGAGTTGCACAACAATGTGAATGTACTTAGTGCCACTGAACTGTACAGTTAAATATGGTTAACAGAGTATGTTTTATACTATGTGACTTTCAACACATTAAAAAAAGAAAACCACTGAATTTGTTATTGTATAATATACGTTTAACAAACTTTTATTCTGGAATAATTTCAGATCTACAGAAAGGTTGCAAGGATAGTACAGAGAGTTTCTGTACACGCTTCACCTAGCTTCTCCCAAATGATAATATTGTAAATAACCATTTGTCAAAACTAAGAAATTAACATAGGTGCAATGCAATTAACTAAACTACAGATTTTATTTGGATTTTTCCACTAATACTCATTTACTGTTCCAGCATCCAATCCAGGATATTTTGTTGCATTTAATCCTGACTTCTCCTTTGTCTCCTCTAAACTATGATAGTTTCTCTATTTTCCTTGTTTCTCATGACCTTGACAATTTTGAAGAGGACTGGCCAGGTATTTTTTAGAATTTTTGTTTGTTTGATATTTTTTCATTGTTAATCTAAGTTTATGGATTTGGGGGAGGAAATATATTTTATTTAATGCTAAACATATAAAAGAAGTTATTTAGATAGCAGTCCTAGTGTAAGCTTACTAGAAGACCAATTACATTTTTAAAAAGTCCCATTTCCTAACAGTCAATAAATTCTTTTCATGTCAGTCAGCAGCACACCAGAATTGGGAATATATTTTTTATTTAAAATATGGATCTGTTTCATGTCTGAAATTTTGCTTGTGTCCAGGTGTAAGCAATAGGTAAATGTCTTTTTTTTTTTTTTTTTTTTGGCTGCATCAGGTCTTAGTTGTGGCATGCAGGATCTTTTGTTGTGGTGTGCAGGCTTCAGAGCATGTGGGCTCTGTAGTTGCAGCATGCAGGCTCTCTAGTTGTGGCACACGGGCTTAGTTGCCCCGTGGCTTGTGGGATCTTAGTTCCCCAACCAGGGATCGAACCCGTGTGCCCTGCATTGGGAGGTGGATTCTTTTTTTTTTTTTAACATCTTTATTGGAGTATAATTGCTTTACAATGGTGAGTTAGTTTCTGCTGTATAACAAAGTGAATCAGCTATACATACATATATATCCCCATATCTCCTCCCTCTTGCATCTCCCTCCCACCCTCCCTATCCCACCCCTCTAGGTGGTCGCAAAGCACCGAGCTGATCTCCCTGTGCTATGTGGCTGCTTCCCACTAGCTATCGATTTTACATTTGGTAGTGTATATATGTCCATGCCACTCTCTCACTTCGTCCCAACTTCCCCTTCCCCCTCCCCGTGTCCTCAAGTCCATTCTCTACGTCTGCGTCTTTATTCCAGTCTTGCCCCTAGGTTCTTCATGACTTTTTTTTTTTTCCCTTAGATTCCATATATATGTGTTAGCATACGGTATTGATTTTTCTCTTTCTGACTTACTTCACTCTGTATGACAGTCTCTAAGTCCATCCACCTCACTACAAATAACTCAATTTCGTTTCTTTTTATGGCTGAGTAATATTCCATTGTATATATGTACCACAAATTCTTTATCCATCATCTGTTGATGGACACTTGGGTTGCTTCCATGTCCTGGCTATTGTAAATAGAGCTGCAGTGAACATTTTGGTACATGACTCTTTTTGAATTATGGTTTTCTCAGGGTAGATGCCCAGTAGTGGGACTGCTGGGTCGTATGGTAGTTCTATGTTTAGTTTTTTAAGGAACCTCCATACTGTTCTCCATAGTGGCTGTATCAATTTACATTCCCACCGACAGTGCAGGAGGGTTCCCTTTTCTCCACACCCTCTCCAGCATTTATTGTTTGTAGATTTTTTGAGGATGGCCATTCTGACTAGTGTGAGGTGATGGGGAGGTGGATTCTTAACCCCTGGACCACCAGGGAAGTCCCAGCAATGGGTAATGTCTTTTAATTGGCATTGATACTTGCCGATGGTCCTTTGAAAGAAAAAGTTGCTGCTGCTGCTCTTTTTAACCTTCCTCTTCCTCCGCCTTTTTCTCCCCCCCTTCCTCTTCTCCTCCTTTTTATTAGGCAATTGCTGTGATTTTCATAAACTCTACACAGCCTTAAGATTTAGTGAAATGTTTCCTTATAACATCCCACATACTTTCTATATTTGAACAAAGTCTTTGCTGTAATAACTAGCACTAATAAAGATAATTCTTACGACAGTTTATTTGTTCATTTCTATCCTAGGTGTGTTTTTTTTTTAAATTCTGTCTTTTAACCTGTCATGTTCTTGAAAATGTGTCTTCTCATTGAAGCTATATATTTAGGGCTCCTCATATCCCCACTTGAGGCAGGTGACATTAACTATTAGAACTATGCAATGTGTTTCAGTGTGCCTCTTGTCCTTAACTCTTGAAGATACTGTTATGGCTACCAAGAGTATTTGTATATTCACCACCACAACTGCTTGCCAAGTGGCCATTACTCATTCTATGATAAATTATAATTCACAAGCAAAATGTGTTCAAGACAGTAAGAGTATAAATTTGTCAACCAGAATTGTAAGAATACTCAAGATAGGAAAACAAAGTCCTCTAGAAAAGTTTTAAGTGATTTTTGAGAGATTAGAGCTAGAAATTCATAGTTAGAGAGACACATACACAGTTTGGTCAAGACAGAGCAGAGAGTAAAAAATGGGCAATTGAGAGCACTCGTCAGTAACTGTAAAATACATGGCATTCATATATTATGATGTTTTTGATTATTACATGTTTATGATTTTATTATATTACAGGTTTTTAACATGGGACTTTTGTTTAAGAGCACTTTCTTGGCTAGGGTGAAAAACTACTCATCTGAATTTCATACAATATTAAATAATAATTTACTATTAACATAAAAGAAAAATAACGGTGGGCACTTACATAGTACATATCACGTACAGAGACTAAAGTTTAAGGATAGGAAGAACAAATTCCCCAAGGAAGGCAATGTGAGTTTATAATGAGGGGAATGTCTATATCCATCCCATGGTTTCCTGTTTCATGTTTTATACCTGTTAGGGGAACAGCAAATACAGTACTCATTGATATAGGGTATATTCTCTGTCATTGAGGATGGACCTCACTCTCTCAGGGTCTTAATTCCAAGCTCTTGCCTCAGTTGTACCTTCAAAAGGCCTTTCAATTGCACTATCAGGCTGGCAGCCTCTGAGTAGGGTATGTGATAAGGGCAGTGAATCCAATGGGAATTGCCACACCTCCTTTGCTCTAAAGTGAGTACCTTGTTCTTTTTTTTATTATTAATTTTTATCGGGGTATAATTGCTTTACAATGTTGTGTTAGTTTCTGCTGTACAGCAAAGTGAATCAGCTATATGTATACATATATCCTCTCTTCCTTGTTCCCAGTATTTTCTGGGATCCTGTATCTATGGATCAGATACCGTAAGCTTTTGGAGAGTGATGCTGGCTGAGGCTCTGCTGGCAGCCATGCACACAAAGTAATCACATATCATGTCCCAAATTTTTGAAGCAGTAGGTTTTTCCAGCATTTACAATACTGTACTAGTAGAAATGGGCAATGCCTGGGTCTTTGAAAAAAGTAATAAAATAAATCATCGGTTAGCTATCCTAAACATGATATATAGTGAAATCTATGTGTATTTATATATAAATTAAGAAAAGATAGTAGGGAAATTTTAATAAAAGAAAATTAAAAATTCATCTCATGATTGCTCTCAGATCCATTTCCTGGATTTCCTTGTTCTGCTCTGTGTCAGTGGGAGCTATATTTCCCCAGCTCCCTGGCTGTCTGTCTTTCCCAAGGAAAATCCAGGATATTTTCTAACACTCACATTCAGATAGTGCATTAGAAGCCATCTACGTCTTTTCTGTGATTCTAACTCTCACTACACAGTCCCTCCCTTTCATGGTCTCTGCTTCCCCCAGGCCTCTTCTGCTGGGTTCTTGTTCTCACTTCACAGCCCTGGTTTCTGGGATCTGGTAATATTACCTGTTTCCTCTGTCCCTTTAGGATAGCGGCTTCCTGCTATTGCTTTCTTTGGGGTTCCCCACTGTCTTTTGTTTAGCCATTCAGCTTTTCCATCACTTATAAAACCAATTCCCTATATTAAATGTCCTCTATTTGAAAACCTTGAGTGGTTTCTGTTTTCCTGACTAGTGACTAATGTGAATAATTGGCTTATCTCTATTGAAACTTGAAACCTGGATGAAAGGAATAGTTTTCAAAGAAAATATAACTTAATCAAATTAACTTCAGAAGAGATGAACTCAGCACAACAATCTAGAAGAATCAGACTCATTAAAGGTTTAGCATCACCTCCTCCCGCCAACAAAACAAAACCAGAAACAAGGCCCAAAGTTCTATCTATGCTATATTGTCTAGATAATCCCATGATGTTTCAAAAGTAAAGTTTCTGATTTACTTTTATGGAAGAAATTTGACACTGATATCAAAACCTGACAATGAAGACATCAAGAAGAAAAACCTAGGACCAATCTAATTTGTTTCATGAGTAAATGAAAACATTCATTATGTCAATGAAAACATTCTAAATAAAATATCCACTAAAAATTACAGGACAATATTAACAAAGTAAAATCTGACTGTGAATGGAAAACACTCTTACATACATTTCTTAATATAAGGAATCCCGCAGATCCATCACTTATACTCCTTTATATACAAAAGGAAACCAGGCTAATAAAATTAAGACTCACTAAAAAATAAAAGTAGCCAATATTCATATCTTTATCAATCAGATATTCCAATTTTGACATTATCAATCAAGATAACCATTTAACAAGCAAGACCAATTGATATTAAAGATTATATTCTATAATCTCCAACAATAAGTATTCAAACTTCAAGGTCTGGGGAAAATCATTTATTTTGCAAACAAATTACAAATACATTTGTTATGACTGCAGAAGACAGACAAGGATGACTAAAGTTTAAATTTTTATACTATTCTGTGTTTAGGACCAGAAAGTAATAACATTTTTACTCTTATCACTATTCTCAATTTGACATCTCATCAATGCAGATTCTTCAGCCTTAATTTATCAGCCCAAGTGGCATTGGTATCTCTTGCTATTGTGAAAAGCGTTTTCTCTCTTCTCAATTCTCTAAAGTTCTTTTCCTAAAAGTTGTAATAAAGAGTGCTTGCATTTATAAATTTACATAGGAAGCAATCTATTTGTTAAATATTAGATGGCAAAGTTGAGAGCCTAAATAAAACTAAATACTAACCAAAATGGGTAGCTAGATATAGATTACATGGGTCATAAAAACACATTAAAATATTAAATTAACACAAATACTGATCTCTTTAAAGACAACACACAACCATAATATGTCACTTCAACAGACTTTGGAGACTAGTGGTGAGTGAGCATCATCAATTCAAGGAATAGTTAATATTGGTCAATACACAAGAAAAGTTGAAATGTAAAATATTACAGTTCATATATGAAAGAAATTTGATAGAAAATTCCCCCAATTTGACAACTGTCCTAAAAATTTACACGACATCATCAAGAAATATTTGTTAAATTGAAAGTAATTTCTAAACTTTCAAACGTAAAAACAAAGTTTAATCACCTATTAAAGGACACAGATTTATTTTCTCCACAGAAAAGGTATTACCAAATTGTCATATGAAGAAACTATCAGAATGTATAGCTAAAAATTGTAAGAAAAATATGTTTCAGACAATAAAAATATTATTTTTCTAGACATTGTGATGATGTTTGTGGAATTTATCAGCTTTTATTTATTTAATAAATTTGTTTATTTATTTTTGGCTGCTTTGGGTCTCTGTTGCTGCACACAGGCTTTCTCTAGATGCGGCGAGTGGGGGCTACTCTTTGTTGCGGTGAGCGGGCTTCTCATTGCGGTGGCTTCTCTTGTTGCGGAGCACAGGCTCTAGGCATGCGGGCTTCAGCAGTTGTGCCACGTGGGCTCAGTAGTTGTAGCTCGTGGGCTCTAGGACGCAGGCTCAGTAGTTGTGGCACATGGGCTTAGTTGCTTAGTAGCATGTGGGATCTTCCAGGACCAGGGCTTGAACTCGTGTCCCCTGCATTGGCAGGCGGATTCTTCACCACTGCGCCACCAGGGAAACCCTATCAGCTTTTATTTTATTTTATTTTTATTTATTTATTTTATCGGAGTATAGTTGATTTACAGTGTTGTGTTAATTTCTTCTGTACAGCAAAGTGACTCAGTTATGCACATATATATATATTCTTTTTTGTATTCTTTTCCATTATGGTTTATCCCAGGAGATTGGATATAGTTCCCTGTTTATACAGTAGGACCTTGTTGTTTATCCATTCTAAATGTAATAGTTAGCTTCTACTAACCCCAAACTCCCAATCCATGCCTCCTTCTCTCTCCCCTCCCCCTTGGCAACTACAAGTCTGTTCTCTATGTCTGTGAGTCTGTTTCTGTTTTGTAGATAGGTTCATTGGGCCATGTTTTAGATTCCACATGTAACTGATAGCATATTGTATTTGTCTTTCTCTTTCTGACTTATTTCACTTAGTATGATAATCTTTAGTGTCATCTATGTTGCTGCAAATGACATTATTTCATTCTTTATTATGGGCGAGTAGTATTCCATTGTGTGTATGTACCACATCTTCTTTATCCATTCATATGTCAATGAACATTTAGGTTGTTTCCATGTCCTGGCTATTGTGAATAGTGCTGCAGTGAACATAGGGGTGCATGTATCTTTTTAAATTATAGTTTTGTGTGGATATATGCTCAGGGGTGGGAGTGCTGGGTCGTATGGTAATTCTATTTTTAGTTTTCTGAGGAACCTCCATACTGTTTTCCATACTGGCTGCACCAACTTACATTCCCACCAATAGCGTAGGAGAGTTCCCTCTTCTCCACATCCTCTCCAGCATTTGTTATTTGTAGACTTTTTAATGATGGCTACTCTGACCAGTGTGAGATGGTACCTCACTGTAGTTTTGATTTGCATTTCTCTAATAATTAGTGATGTTAAACAGCTTTTCATGTGTCTGTTAGCCATCTGTATGTCTTCTTTGGAGAAATGTCTATTTAGGTCTTCTGCCCACTTTTTGATTGGATTGTTTGCTTTTTGTTGTTGAGTTGTATGAGCTGTTTGTACATTTTGGAGATTAAGCCCTTCTTGGTCACATCGTTTGCAAATATTTTCCCCCTTTCCATAGATTGTCTTTTTGTTTTGTTTATGGTTTCCTTTGCTGTGCAAAAGATTTTAAGTTTCACTAGGTCCCATTTGTTTATTTTTGTTTTTATTTCTATTACCTTGGGAGACTGACCTAAGAAACAATTGGTACGATTTATGTCAGAAAATGTTTTGCCTATGCTTTCTTCTAGGAGATTTATGGTGTCATGCCTTAGGTTTAAGTCTTTAAGCCATTTTGAGTTTGTTTTTGTTCATGGTGTGAGGGTGTGTTCTAACTTCATTGATTTACATGCAGCTGTCCAATTTTCCCAGCACCACTTGCTTAAAGGACTGTCTTATTCCCATTATATATTCTTGCCTCCTTTGTCTAAGATTAATTGACCTTAGGTATGTGAGTTTATTTCTGGGCTCTCTGTTCTGTTCCATTGATCGATATGTCTGTTTTTGTACCAATACCACACTGATTTGATTACAGTAGCTTTGTAGTATTGTCTGAAGTCTGGGAGGGTTATGCCTCCTGCTTTTTTTTTCCCCCCCTCAGGATTATCAGCTCTTAAAATGTGCACTGTTGGCTGTGACTTCTTCTTTCCTTTCAACTGAGTATGAACATTTATACCTCAGTATGTATTAGTACTCACTTGTTATTTTTTCTTAAAGAGTGCTTACAAAATTAAATAAGCATAGGGACTACAAAACTTGTCCTTTCTCTAACCTGTCTTGATTCTTAGGGAATTTTTGAAAGTTTGGTAGTGGCATTAGACTTTCAGAATCCAAAGAATGAGAGTTCACACTTGGGGCAATGCCACCTAGGAATTGAGAGACAAGAGGACTCTAGCAGATGGGCTAAGCATATATATTGGACGAGCTACATGCTGTAGTGCCCTCCTGCAGACCAGTGGTGCTCACTATTGAGCATATTACTATGTCTGAGGATGCCTATGCCAAAGACAAGGGTTTAGTGTGTTTATTCCAGCATTTCTCAGAGGTATTTGGTATATATGTGGGCATTTTGAAACATTTTAGGAAATATTGGAATAGAATAGTTGTTAATAACAAATATTGAACCTAAGCAAGAGATTTTTAGCAGCCAGAATGCATAAGACTTTGAAATATCCATTCAAGAGCATTTCCATTGATCTGTGTTTCACTGCTTGAATAGTCAGTGTGATAGTTGGTGCTATTTTCCTGCAGGGAAAAGGGATCCAACAAATGCCAAGATTTTTCCACAGGCGGTCTTTGGCTAAATACGTGCCAAAAAAGACACTCCTTGTGGGAGTTTGGGAGGATTAAAATTCAGCTTTCACTGTTGCTTTTTAAACCCAAGGACACTGCTAGTGAACATTGTCAGTATCTTTCTTGAGCTATTTTGGAAACTTATCATTCAGTGATAGAAAATAATTTTAGATATGAAGAGGAAACAATTGAAAAATTAATCTCCACTTTGGGAGAATTATACTTTTCTTGATTTCTGCCTAATTTGTTTCATGAGTGTTTGATGAATTCATTTTTACTTTTCAAGGAAAAAGAGTGGGCCTGTTTTAATTGGGAATATTTTGATTGCCTGTTTGTTCACATAACAACTTAGGGAAAGTTTTGTTTTCATAGGAACACTAATTCTCCACGTTTAGCTACATTATTTCTAGTAATCTTCTAATATGCGCTTATATTCGAAAGCATGTAGACGGAAAATTTAAGGCCTTCATTTTGAAAAACTAAACATGACAAGAGAACCAATTTTATTTTGTGTGTGTATGGAGAGTTATTTTGATTTTCAAATTGCAAATGTTATTGAAAACTACTTTAGAAAAATTCCTTCATTTTCTTTTCTTTGCTGTCTGTGCTTTTCGAGACTATTGGCTCATGTATTTGGCATGAATATAAACAACATAAGGACGACCAAAAGGAAATTAATCCATCACAGTTCTAATTTCAATTTGCCTATTTTTATCATTCATGTTTTTGCCATCTGGAAATTTTTCCATCACTAGCTAAAAATATAATACTCCTTTTCAAATACTTTGGAGTTTTATAGACCGACACATTGAAATTTTATTCTCATTGTGTATGGCATTATTTAGTATGCTTAAAGAAATCTGTTAATTTTAATTAATACATAAAACATACTGCTTACATATATGTATGTGAAAAGATTGATATTTGTATTTATGTGAAATCAAAAAATTAGGAAAATATATATAAATATCAAGATACTGAGTTATTTTGCATGAATGTCCTTGCAAAACTAATAAAAATTAATTTCATAAGTTTTTTTATCATGACAAATAAAATTGTAGTTATGAATATACATGTAGTTTTAAAACCTGACCTAAGGCTATCAAACAAGTAGATATGTACAAAATGGTTAGAAAAATCTTAATAACATAATAAATTTTAACTAGCTAAGTGTTTAACATTTTTGTTTGAAACAAATATAAGCTAATAACAGTATAATTAGAATTTTCTCTACGCTTTGTGAAAAATGTATATTGTAGTGAATGCATATGTGTGTGTTTGGTGTGTATGTGTGTGTATATTTTATACATAACTACAAAGATAACACATTTTATTCAGATATTAAGTTGGTATTGATTCTAGGGCTATTAGAGTCTTGGATTTTGGGGAAAGTTTCTCTTTTTTATAACAATAATTCTAATGTCACTCTACCATATTAAAGATTTTTTAGGCAATGTGTTACTTTTATACACTAGACAAATAAATGGTGTGAGATTTTACTTGCACATTTGTAGAGATGTACCCATGTCATCCATTAGTGAGGCAAAGAGTAATTTCTAAGGTTAGAAAGAACAGATCTCTCCCTCCGCCCCCCACCCTCTCTCTTTCTCTCTCTCTCATATATATCTCTAAGATATTTGTTTCTTCTCATTATCAGTGTAAATGCTAAATACCTTGTATTAATAAAAAGAGATGTTATTTTACAGAGTAATTTTCCTCACTGCCTTCCTTTTTTTTCCTCAAATCTTCTTAAATATAGTTTCTTTGTTGATACCTCCCTAAACATTTTTGATACTATAGGATCAAACTCTTTGTGCATGTGCTTGATGCATTATTTCCTGATCCCACAGATATTTTTCCTTGTTAGTTTCCATTATTGCTTCTATCATTTTTATTTTCATATATGTTGGTATATTAGTGTTTAATTCTTAATATACAATACAACCTTTTGGAAAAGAATTAACTATGTTTTTTTTTTTTAAAATATTACTTTATTTATTTATTTATTTTTATTTTATGGCTGTGTTGGGTCTTCGTTTCTGTGCGAGGGCTTTCTCTAGTTGCGGCAAGTGGGGGCCACTCTTCATCGCGGTGTGCGGACCTCTCACCATCGCGACCTCTCTTGTTGCGGAGCACAGGCTCCAGACGCGCAGGCTCAGCAATTGTGGCTCACGGGCCTAGCCGCTCCGCGGCATGTGGGATCTTCCCAGACCAGGGCTCGAACCCGTGTCCCCTGCATTGGCAGGCAGACTTCCAACCACTGCGCCATCAGGGAAGCCCCTATGTTTGTTTTAATATGTATTTTTATTTTTGTAATACTAAGTCTTCTAAAGATTGAATGATAAAATAATAATCAATTCTGGTTAAGGTTAAAAAGTCACAAAGTTTAATAAGCAACAAAGTATCAAAAGTATCAATATGTTATTTTATTTTATTTTTTTTAATGGAGCTTAACAGTATCTTTTTTTTTTAATATTTATTTATTTATTTGCTGTATCAGGTCTTAGTTGCAGTGCACGGTCTCTAGAGTACCCAGGCTCATTAGTTGAGGCATGGGCTTAGTTGTCCTGCAGCATGTGGGATCTCAGCTCCCCGACCAGGGATCGAACCAGCATCCCCTGCATTGCAAGACCAATTCCCAACCACTGGACCACCAGGGAAGTCCCCTCAATATGTTATTTTTAAATTAAAATTCAAGTAATGCTTATTTTTTAACTAAAAATGACACCATAATTATATACAAACTTGTGGATAATGAAAATCAATTTCATGATGATATTAAATTAGCCTTGAAAAGTAAGATAGTTTTGTATTTTTGCCAAGTGTAACCCATATAGAACATGTATATGCATGTATATTGTTGTATGTGGGTAGATATCTACACATATATAAATATGATATACATATGGATATAAATGTATTAATTGCCTTAAATTCCATTCCTTTTATTAAAGAGTCAAATCAGCTTTTTAAAAGCATACTATTTTTAAAACTATAGTATTTCTCGCTATATCCTTTGTTCAGGGATCAATATATCCCCCAATTTAACATATCTTATTAAAATACATCTACTAGTCCATAAATCTTTCACATTAATTTTCTAATAACGGATTTTTTTTTAAGTGTTTTTTTTTTTACATCAGTTTGGTAAACAGGAAGAGGCTTACCATGTTGTTTTTTACGAGAATTCTTTAGAAGTACTACAATATATTGTCTGTTTCCATAAAGCTCATAATGGGAATGAAATGCCTGAGGCAAAACATGTCATCTGTGCCTTCAGAAGTAAAACATCAAAGAAGGATACTATTTGCATATAAATATATGAAAATGTTCATAAGTAAAATCTTTGTGCATTGAGATAAAACAAAAAAGCATTCTTAAAATTTTCTTTCAGAAGCAGTTTCCTAAAATCACAATATAGGGACTATAGGTATAAAATAGTTGACAGTGATGTCTTGTGATCTTTATGTACTCAAAATCCATGAACCTTATTTGGTGAATAGTAGATAAAGAAGAAACTTCAAGGCATATGATATTTCATACTCTACATTTTAGTTATGATCAAAGGTAGCACTTTTTTGGTTAAATGTCAAAATTAGATGCATCAATTTGGTAAGTTTATGAAAATAGTGTAATTTTTATAAAATATGTATTAAAGAAGAGATAAAAATTACAGATGAGATAACATATTTGAAGAGTGTTACTACGCAACAGCAAATCAAAAGACTCTGAATGATGACATATTTAACTGCTCCTGTGTGTATACAGACCTGAGGCATGAAATAGGCTCATCACTAACCTGCATAACCATGAGTGAAAAAATGATTATTATTTGAAGTCATTGAGTTTTGAGTTAGTTATGCAGCACTATTGTGGCAATTGTTAACTGAAACAGAAACCTTGGGATGGAGGAATGAAAAAATAGACAACACTCCCTACCCACCTGTTTTAATAAACAAAATAATAATGTAAATAGCTTGATTAGATATTGGGTTACAGAGAAAAATTCAGCAGGGAAAAGGATTAGGGGTTGTTGGAGGTATCATTTTAAATATAGTAGGAAAGCCTCGCCGAGGAGGGGATTTTAGCTGGTCAGTTTCCCTAAAAAACATACTCTGACACAGAGATTTGTTTAAGTTATAATGGCAACTGGGTGGTAAATCTAGTTTAAAATATAATGACATATTTGCTGTGTCATTTGGTGTCATCTCCCCTTTCTTCGATCCAAAACTTCTAAACCTACAGAACCAAGAGTCACAGCAAGAGGAAGTATAGACTCTCCCAAATCGGTCATGTTAAAAGGGACCACTCCTACTACATCCTCTTGGTTTCCAGATTTATGTATCACACCAATTAGTGACTTAGTGTTGGTGGGTCAAGCACGCCCTCTGCTGGCTGAAGCCCTGTGGGTAGGAAAGGCAAAAATATATATCAATTCCAGTTACTATGAATTACTGCCCCTTCTGTGTTTGAAGGGGTCTAATGTAGTCAACTTTCTACCAAGTAGCTCTTTGGATTTTGAAAAACTTGGTGTCATATTGGTGTCTCAGTTTTGATCTCTTTTGCTAGCACGTTGGACATTTGGTATCACCAGTAGCTAGATCAGCCTTGGTGAGTGAGAGACCACACTGACAGACCCATGTCTAGTCTCCATCCTGGCCACCATGGCCACTCTGTTGCTGTATCCATTTGCCAATACTCTGATGTCTGATGACAGTGACTAACAAAAGACAACAAATAGAGTTAGTCTGTCTACTTTATTGTTGTTTTTTTTTTTACATCACATTTTTTTTGTATTCAAACAGAAAGTCACAAAAATTATAATATCCTCATCAGTTCACTCAGTCCCCTGTAATTAATTTTTTTTTCATCTTGATCTTTTGTTAGCACTTTTATGAATTCATCAGTTTTCCATTAGAGTTCTGAAAATGCTTATTCATTCAGTTCAGCAGTACAGTCAGTTACAAGAAACCTGTACTTGTCAGAGTCTTTTCCATGAATTCCTTGAAGATGAAACCCTTTTATTGGAACATTTTTGCAAAAGCATCAGAGTACACCCAGAACTGTCTGTAAATGACAAAAGACTTAAAAATGACCACGGTTAAAGATTTGATGAAAGTTCATAATAATGCAATTGACAAGGAAATTTAGTTATTTCTGAGATACACATTTTAAAGTAATAACTAGAATTATGACTTATAACATTATACCAGTACATATAAGATTTTTAGGAATTTCATATAATGTCTGAAACATTTATATTAACGTAATTCCATACAAATAATCCAAAGAAAGTTTAGTATTCGTTTTTTTTTAATTTTTAAATTTAATTTTATTTATTTTTTTATACAGCAGGTTCTTATTAGTCATCAATTTTGTACACATCAGTGTATACATGTCAATCCCAATCGCCCAATTCAGCACACCCCCATCCCCACCCCCTGTGTCTTTCCCCCCTTGGTGTCCATACTTTTGTTCTCTACATCTGTGTCTCAACTTCTGCCCTGCAAACCGGTTCATCTGTACTATTTTTCTAGGTTCCACATACATGCGTTAATATACGATATTTGTTTTTCTCTTTCTGACTTACTTCACTCTGTATGACAGTCTCTAGATCCATCCACGTCTCAACAAATGACTCAATTTCGTTCCTTTTTATGGCTGAGTAATATTCCATTGTATATATGTACCACATCTTCTTTATCCATTCGTCTGTCAATGGGCATTTAGGTTGCTTCCATGACCTGGCTATTGTAAATAGTGCTGCAATGAATACTGGGGTGCATGTGTCTCTTTGAATTATGGTTTTCTCTGGGTATATGCCCAGTAGTGGGATTGCTGGATCATATGGTAATTCTATTTTTAGTTTTTTAGGGAACCTCCACACTGTTCTCCATAGTGCCTGTATCAATTTACATTCCCACCAACAGTGCAAGAGGGTTCCCTTTTCTCCACACCCTCTCCAGCATTTGTTGTTTGTAGATTTTCTGATGATGCCCATTCTAACTGGTGTGAGGTGATACCTCGTTGTAGTTTTCATTTTCATTTCTCTAATATTTAGTGATGTTGAGCAGCTTTTCATGTGCCTCTTGGCCATCTGTATGTCTTCTTTGGAGAAGTGTCTATTTAGGTCTTCTGCCCATTTTTGGATTGGGTTTTTTGTTTTTTTAATATTGAGCTGCATGAGCTGTTTATATATTTTGGATATGAATCCTTTGTCCATTGATTCGTTTGCAAATATTTTCTCCAATTCTGAGGGTTGTCTTTTCATCTTGTTTATGGTTTCCTTTGCTGTGCAAAACCTTTTAAGTTTCATTAGGTGCCATTTGTTTATTTTTGTTTTTATTTCCATTACTCTAGGAGGTGGATCAAAAAAGTTCTTGCTGTGATTTATGTCAAAGAGTGTTCTTCCTATGTTTTCCTCTAAGAGTTCTATAGTGTCTGGCTTTACATTTAGTTCTCGAATCCATTTTGAGTTTATTTTTGTGTATGGTGTTAGGGAGTGTTCTAATTTCATTCTTTGACATGTAGCTGTCCAGTTTTCTCAGCACCACTTATTGAAGAGGCTGTCTTTTCTCCATTGTATATCCTTGCCTCCTTTGTCATACATTAGTTGACCATAGGTGCATGGGTTTATGTCTGGGCTTTCTGTCTTGTTCCATTGATCTATGTTTCTGTTTTTGTGCCAGTACCATATTGTCTTGATTACTGTAGCTTTGTAGTATAGTCTGAAGTCAGGAAGTCTGATTCCTCCAACTCCATTTTTTTCCCTCAAGACTGCTTTGGCTATTCAGGGTCTTTTGTGTCTCCATACAAATTTTAAGATTTTTTGTTCTAGTTCCATAAAAAATGCCAATGGTAATTTGATAGGGATTGCATTGAATCTGTAAATTGCTTTGGGTAATATAGTCATTTTCACAATATTGATTCTTCCAATCCAAAAACATGGTATATCTCTCCATCTGTTGGTATCATCTTTAATTTCTTTCATCAGTGTCTTATAGTTTTCTGCATACAAGTCTTTTGTCTCCCTAGGTAGGTTTGTTCCCAGGTATTTTATTCTTTTTGTTGCAATGGTAAATGAGAGTGTTTCCTTAATTTCTCTTTCAGGTTTTTCATCATTAGTGTATAGGAATGCAAGAGATTTCTGTGCATTAATTTTCTATCCTGCAACTTTACCAAATTCATTGATTAACTCTAGTAGTTTTCTGGTGGCGTTTTTAGGATTCTCTATGTATAGTATCATGTCATCTGCAAACAGTGACAGTTCCACTTCTTTTCCAATTTGTATTCCTTTTATTTCTTTTTCTTCTCTGATTGCCGTGGCTAGGACTTCCAAAACAATGTTGAATAATAGTGGTGAGAGTGGACATCCTTGTCTATTTCCTGATCTTAGAGGAAATGGTTTGAGTTTTTCACCATTGAAAATGATGTTTGCTGTGGGTTTGTCATATATGGCCTTTATTATGTTGAGGTAGGTTCCCTCTATGCCCACTTTCTGGAGAGTTTTTATCATAAATGGGTGTTGAATTTTGTCAAAAGCTTTTTCTGCATCTATTGAGATGATCATATGGTTTTTCTTCTTCAATTTGTTAATATGGTGTATCACATTGATTGATTTGCGTATATTGAAGAACCCTTGCATCCCTAGGATAAATCCCACTTGATCGTGGTGTATGATCCTTTTAATGTGTTGTTGGATTCTGTTTGCTAGTAATGTGTTGAGGATTTTTACATCTATATTCATCAGTGATATTGGTCTGTAATTTTCTTTTCTTGTAGTATCTTTGTCTGGTTTTGGTATCAGGGTGATGGTGGCCTCATAGAATGAATTTGGGAGTGTTCCTTCCTCTGCAATTTTTTGGAAGAGTTTGAGAAGGATGAGTGTCAGCTCTTCTCTAAATGTTTGATAGAATTCACCTGTGAAGCCATCTGGTTCTGGACTTTTTTTTGTTGGAAGATTTTTAATCACACTTTCAAATTCAGTGCTTGTGATTGGTCTGTTCATATTTTCTATTTCTTCCTGGTTCAGTCTTGGAAGGTTATACCTTTCTAAGAATTTGTCCATTTCTTCCAGGTTTTCCATTTTGTTGGCATAGAGTTGCTTGTGGCAGTCTCTTAGGATGCTTTGTATTTCTGCGGTGTCTGTTGTAACTTCTCCTTTTTCATTTCTAATTTTATTGATTTGAGTCCTCTCCCTCTTTTTCTTGATGAGTCTGGCTAATGGTTTATCAGTTTTGTTTATCTTCTCAAAGAACCAGCTTTTAGTTTTATTGATCTTTGCTATTGTTTTCTTTGTTTCTATTTCATTTATTTCTGCTCTGATCTTGATGATTTCTTTCCTTCTGCTAACTTTGGGTTTTGTTTGTTCTTCTTTCTCTAGTTCCTTTAGGTGTAAGGTTAGATTGTTTACTTGAGATTTTTCTTGTTTCTTGAGGTAGGCTTGTCTAGCTATAAACTTCCCTCTTAGAACTACTTTCACTGCATCCCATAGGTTTTGGATCATCGTGTTTTCATTGTCATTTGTCTCTAGGTATTTTTTGATTTCCTCTTTGATTTCTTCAGTGATCTCTTGCTTATTTAGTAATGTATTGTTTACCCTCCATGTGTTTGTGTTTTTTACATTTTTTCCCCTGTTATTCATTTCTAATCTCATAGCGTTGTGGTCAGAAAAGATGCCTGATATGATTTCAATTTTCTTAAATTTACTGAGGCTTGATTTGTGGCCCAAGATGTGATATATCCTGGAGAATGTTCCGTGTGCACTTGAGAAGAAAGTGTAATCTGCTGTTTTTGGATGGAATGTCCTATAAATATCAATTAAATCTATCTGGTCTATTGTGTCATTTAAAACTTGTGTTTCCTTATTTATTTTCATTTTGGATGATCTGTCCATGGTGTAAGTGAGGTGTTAAAGTCCCCCACTATTATTGAGTTACTGTCGTATTCTTCTTTTATAGCTGTTAGCAGTTGCCTTATGTATTGAGGTGCTCCTATGTTGGGTGAGTATATATTTATAATTGTTATATCTTCTTCTTGGATTGATCCCTTGATCGTTATGTAGTGTCCTTCCTTGTCTCTTGTAATATTCTTTATTTTAAAGTCCATTTTTTCTGATATGAGTATTGCTACTTCAGCTTTCTTTTGATTTCCATTTGCATGGAATATCTTTTTCCACCCCCTCACTTTCAGTCTGTATGTGTCCCTAGGTCTGAAGTGGGTCTCTTGTAGGCAGCATATATATATGGGTCTTGTTTTTGTATCCATTCAGCAAGCCTGTGTCTTTTGGTTGGAGCATTTAATCCATTCACGTTTAAGGTAATTATCGATATGTATGTTCCTATGACCATTTTCTTAATTGTTTTGGGTTTGTTTTTGCAGGTCCTTTTCTTCTCTTGTGTTTCCCACTTAGAGAAGTTCCTTTAGCATATGTTGTAGAGCTGGTTTGGAGGTGCTGAATTCTCTTATCTTTTGCTTGTCTGTAAAGCTTTTGATTTCTCCATCGAATCTGAATGAGATCCTTGCCGGGTAGAGTAATCTTGGTTGTAGGTTCTTCCCGTTCATCACTTTAAGTATATCATGCCACTCCCTTCTGGCTTGTAGAGTTTCTGCTGAGAAATCAGCTGTTAACCTTATGGGAGTTCCCTTGTATGTTATTTGTCGTTTTTCGCTTGCTACTTTCAATAATTTTTCTTTGTCTTTAATTTTTGCCAATTTGATTACTATGTGTCTCGGCCTGTTTCTCCTTGGGTTTATCCTGTACGGGACTCGCTGCGCTTTCTGGACTTGGTGGCTATTTCCTTTCCCATGTTAGGGAAGTTTTTGACTATAATCTCTTCAAATATTTTCTCAGATCCTTTCTCTCTCTCTTCTCCTTTTGGGACCCCTGTAATGCGAACGTTGTTGCGTTTAATGTTGTCCCAGAGGTCTCTTAGGCTGTCTTCATTTCTTTTCTTTCTTTTTTCTTTATTCTGTTCTGCAACAGTGAATTCCACCATTCTGTCTTCCAGGTCACTTATCCGTTCTTCTGCCTCAGTTATTCTGCTATTGATTCCTTCTAGTGTAGTTTTCATTTCAGTTATTGTATTGTTCATCTCTGTTTGTTTGTTCTTTAATTCTTCTAGGTCTTTGTTAAACATTTCTTGCATCTTCTCAATCTTTGCCTCCATTCTTTTTCCGAGGTCCTGGATTGTCTTCACTATCATTATTCTGAATTCTTTTTCTGGAAGGTTGCCTATCTCCACTTCATTTAGTTGTTTTTCTGGGGTTTTGTCTTGTTCCTTCATCTGGTACATAGCCCTCTGCCTTTTCATCTTGTCTATCTTTCTGTGAATGTGTTTTTTGTTCCACAGGCTGCAGGATTGTAGTTCTTCTTGCTTCTGCTGTCTGCCCCCTGGTGGATGAGGCTATCTAAGAGGCTTGTGTAAGTTTCCTGATGGGAGGGACTGGTGATGGGTAGAGCTGGGTGTTGCTCTGGTGGGCAGAGCTCAGTAAAACTTTAATCCACTTGACTGTTGATGGGTGGGGTTGGGTTCCCTCCCTGTTGGTTGTTTGGCCTGAGGCAACCCAACACTGGAGCCTACCTGGGCTCTTTGGTGGGGCTAATGACAGACTCTCGGAGGGCTCACGCCAAGGAGTACTTCCCAGAACTTCTGCTGCCCGTGTCCTTGTCCCCACGATGAGCCACAGCCACCCCCCGCCTCTGCGGGAGACCCTCCAACACTAGCAGGTAGGTCTGGTTCAGTCTCCCCTGGGGTCAATGCTCCTTCCCCTGGGTCCCGATGCACACACTACTTTGTTTGTGCCCTCCAAGAATGGAATCTCTGTTTCCCCCAGTCCTGTCGAAGTCCTGCAATCAAATCCCACTAGGCCTCAAAGTCTGATTCTCTAGGAATTCCTCCTCCCGTTGCCGGACCCCCAGGGTGGGAAGCCTGACGTGGGGCTCAGAACCTTCACTCCAGTGGGCGGACTTCTGTGGTATAAGTGTTCTCCAGTCTGTGAGTCACCCACCCAGCAGTTATGGGATTTGATTTTGCTGTGATTGCACCCCTCCTACCGTCTCATTGTGGCTTCTCCTTTGTCTTTGGATGTGGGGTATCTTTTTTGGTGAGTTCCAGTATCTTCCTGTCGATGATTGTCCAGCAGCTAGTGTGTGATTCTGGTGTTCTCGCAAGAGGGAGTGAGAGCACGTCCTTCTACTCCGCCATCTTGGTTCCTCCCTCCTGTGTACTTTATTGTTGAAGTAAACCTCTTCTGGGTTCAAAATTTCCTGGGGGAAGTAACAAGTAGTTCTAAATATCTCACTGGTGTCCACTCCCATAGATTTATCATACACCTGTTGCCTATACTTTTTTAGCCTCCATATTCAAATATTTCTACTTCTGGGTCCTTGACCAACCAGTAAAGCAATTCATCACTGCTTATATACCTTTATATATTCTAACATTGAGATACGTTTTCCACACAAAGTAGATGAGCACATATACTTTCCCAGTGGGAAGATCAACATTCCTAATCATTCTTCAGGCTCTAGTAGTGGGGCTGTAGTGCAGCTGCAGCCCATTTTCAGAATGCACACACATCCCAAGCTGATTTTTGACCAGACAAACTCAGATTTTTCCACTTTTGTCAGCTGGTCATAAAGGACCCCAACTCACGAGGTCATAAGTGTGACCTGAATGAGTAGTGCTGGTACGACTGTGATAGATGAAGTGGGCCATGAGATAACATAGCTTACTCCTACTCTGTTGTCTTTCTCAGGCTCAGTCATGGCTGTACCATTTCCAATTTATGACGAATTGTTCCTGGCCATCCCTAACTTTATGACTTGTTGGGTCTGGATATTGGATGGCTCATATGCAGCATCACATCATAGCCAATGGTCAAGTGTTCTATCAGGTTCCAGTGGCACACCAGGAGCTGTTTTTTACTTTTCTTTTAAATTTTTTTGGCTGTGCCATGCGGCTTGTGGGATCTGAGTTCCCTGACCTAGGACCAAACCCAGGCCCTTGAAAGTGCGGAGTCCTAACCAGTGGAATGCCAGGGAATTCCCAGGAGCTGTTTTTTCAAAGGTATATAATTCCCTCTTGAAAATGACATGGTTTTGCTCCACAACCCAAGGGCTTGATTATGAGTCTCCCTTAAACTTCACACTTTATCTTTTTTCACCACTGAAACCTCCAGCACCATAAGATGCCAGGACAATGAGTCAAGTGACAGCTCTTATACTATAGCCTTGACCTGCTGCAGAGCCCATTCTTACTCTGAGTGCCACATAAATCTGGCAGCCTTCCATGTGACTAGGCATAATGGTCAAAGCATTATTCCCAAGTGTAGAATACACTGCCTTTGGATCCTAAAGAGGCAGATCAGGTGTTGGGCTTCCTTTTTTGGATCACAAGATGCAATAATTTGTCTTTTATTTCTTAGTGGATGTCCAGCATGTCTCTGACCACTAGAACTCTAAAAATGTTACTGAAATGGCAGAAACCTGAATCTTTACAGGCTTTATCTTCCACTCATTGGATTACGTGTGTCTTACCAAAGCTTCCAATGTAATTGTTTCTTGCTTAAGTGGTTTAATTATGTGCATATTATCAGTATCATGGAATGATGTGAAATTTTGTACTATATCTGACTGTCACAGGTCTCTTTGAACCATATAATGGCAAGAGGTGGACGAGTTAACATTGGCTTGGAGTAAGCCTGTCAATATGTACTCTTAGGTTGCTTCCATGTCCTGGCTTTTTGTAAAGTGTTGCAATAAACATCGTGGTACATGCCTCTTTTTAAATTAATGGTTTTCTCAGGGTATATGCACAGTAGTGGGATTACTGGGTCGTATGGTAGTTCTATTTTTAGTTTTTTAAGGAACCTCCATACTGTTCTCCACAGTGGCTGTATTAATTTACATTCCCACCGACAGTGCAAGGGGGTTCCCTTTTGATGATGGCCGTTCTGACCGGTGTGAGGTGATACCTCATTGTGGTTTTGATTTGCATTTCTCTAATTATTAGTGATGTTGAGTATCCTTTCATGTGTTTGTTGGCAGTCTGTATATCTCCTCTGGAGAAATATCTATTTAGGTCTTCCGCCCATTTTTTGGATTATATAATAGAATATTACTCAGCCATAAAAAGAAACGAAATTGAGTTATTTGTAATGAGGTGGATGGACCTAGAGTCTGTCATACAGAGTGAAGTAGGTCAGAAAGAGAAAAACATATACCTTATGCTAACACATATAATATGGAATCTAAAAAAAACAAAATGGTTCTGATGAACCTAGGGGCAGGATAGGAATAAAGATGCAGATGTAGAGAAAAGACTTGAGGACACGGGGAGGGGTAAGGGTAAGCTGGGACGAAGTGAGAGAGTAGCATTGACATATGTACACTACCAAATGTTAAATAGATAGCTAGTGGGAAGCAGCCACATAGCACAGGGAGGTCAGCTCTGTGCTTTGTGACCACCTAGAGGGGTGGGATAGGGAGGGTGGGAGGGAGACGCAAGAGGGAGGGGATATGGGGATATATGTATACGTATAGTTGATTCACTTTGTTGTACAGCATAAACTAACACACCATTGTAAAGCAATCATACTCCAATAAAGATGTTAAAAAAATAAAAAAATTAAAAATAATAAAAATAATTTATAAAGAAAAAACCCCCACAAAATATACTCTTGTTTTTCTCCACGGAGTTGCAACTGTTTCTGATCCTCTTTTTCTGTAGGATCAATGGCCACATACCTGAAACATTGTTATCTGCTGTAGCAAAAAGAACTCATCTGGCACAGCACTGAAATTGGGACAACCTACAATGAGTTTAGAGTGGTCCATGCAGCGGCAGGCAGCTTGTTTCAGTTCTCAGTCAGAAGGTAATATCTATATTTTCCTACCTCCCAATGCTCTCTTATTGATAAAACAAACCAACAAAAACAGCACAGGCTGTGTTAGCAACATGTATTTTTTCTTTGCTCCCCTCCTTTCACTAGCAAAGGAAACCCACTGAAGCCAGTGGCTCTAAGTAGAGCACCAAGATCTCCTTCCCAGTTTGACTACAGAACACTTCAGTTTCCTTTGCCCTCAGTAGCCAAAATTGTAGAGCAATGCTGTCTGACCAAGCTCCCTAGTTCAGCAGGCATTTATCTTCAGCCAAAACGTTGCTCGGGTTTCTGTCTTGTTTCTTCCCCAAGAAGATGTTTATCTTATTTTTAAGAGGCTATACCTTAAAAAAATTTTTTGTTTCTGTTAGTGCTAAGTGTTTAGATTAGAGAAGGTGTGTTCAACTGTGGACATATAGAACAGAAGCATCTTAACTAGGTATCTCCAGATTCTGTTTTCATAGTCAGATCATTATTCCTATCACATTCTAAAATCAGTAAATATGAAATGGAGGGACTTTTATATAATTCTTTTCCCCCCATGAGAATGTGTTCCTGGGGTTATTGTTGATATCTCAGTTATTATTGCTACCCCATCCCTAAGCTAGTATCAGTCATGGAATCCTGAATATATGGAGCCAAAAACATTTTTAATGAATGAACTTTTTGGTATAAAGTTTTTACCATTTTCTAAAGCTAATTAAAATCTAAAGCTACCTGTCTGTATATTTTTTAAATTTTAAATTCTTGGCAAAAAGGATGATGAAAACTTGCAAACATCATAAATTCTAGGGAAATTGGAATCTGTGTATATTTGTATAAGATATTTACTTATTATGTGTGTAGTGAGGATCTCTTTTTTTCTAATTTATGTGCTCTCCTTTAAATTCTCCATCAATTTTTTTCTCAAGACACTCAGCTAAAGTAATTTTTTCAAATGAAAGCTAAGTTGAAGCATATACATTTTAGTTTTGACCCAAAGAGTTGAAAGAATTTGGTAGATACTATAAATAAGTTTTTTATATGTGAGAATAGGAGTCATTTATCAGAGGTTCTGAGGGTGTGGAGCTAATTGTGAGTGCTCAGTGTATATTGCTGGAGGTTGCCTTTCAAAAATTATTTGAAACACTTACTTTTAGACTGCATATCAGTCTCACAAAACTTATGATGATATCTCCAAAGTGTGCAAAAGGCACTGAACAGCAGCAGGGCAGGATGCTTATTGTACTGAAATATACGCATTTATTAAAAATAGGGAAATAATATATACAGGCACACCAATTTATTTTTCCAGAATCTGAAAATTTCACCTTTGATCCAGGTGTAGCATTTAACAAATGTTTCTCCCTCAGGTAGATAAGCAGCAATTTAATTGATGGACACTGCAGCCAATAGGGCAACTAGATTGTTCCCTTCTTCCCAGGTCTGTTTTTCTAAGGTACAATTTTCGGTGTTATTACCTGTTTTTGGTTGTTTTTTTTTTTCCTCTAATACAAACATCTTCTCCAATAATTGTGCTTCTCTGAAAGCAAAACCAGTTTATATCAGGAGTATGCCAATAACTGCAATGATAGATCAAATACAACCTTAAAGAGAGATGATTTTTTTGTTTACTTAAAGAGTAATTAAACATTTCCCATTATTTTCACCCTTGCCTAATCTTGATCTTCTGATTTCATGTAATTTACTTCCAAGTTTTCTAAAACAGAGTGGACTTTTCATATGTCTTGGAAAGAAACAGGTAGCTGAGTGCCTGGCCCATATTAGAAGCTCAGTTAGTAAGTGGTGACTTATATGCTCACTTTTCCCTTTTCTTTTACTCAGCAGCAAAGTCAGTATGATTCCTTCTCTGTGGTAAATCAGCATTGAAATGGATTCAGAAATAGCTTTGCAGGAAGTATTTGAAGAGAAAACAATTCTTAGTATAATGATTGGGCAGAAGACTGTAATAGATTTAAGTAGAACTTGAGTTAACTATAAAGGAAGGAGATTTTAAAAATTAGTTTTTTAAAAAAGCACATTTTTATCCTAAGAAATCAAAAGTCATCATTTTTTTCCAAGACCATGGCTGAATTTTCCTTCTCCATAGTTGAATTATGTTCGGCAGAGAATGCCGAACTGCATTGCTGAAAGTTAGTCTAGCTACTCTTGATGGTATAAATAGAATAAGTTGTGAAGCAATAGACTGATGAAGATTTATTCTCAAATTACAGTAGAATTGATTTTTTTAAATGAAAAGATAGGAAGTTAGTGTCCATAAGTTTCTAAAATTGTATTCACCTATATTTTCTTGATGGAAATTAGATATTTTATTGAGAAGTAATTCTTATTATGGGATTTTTCATTTTATTTTACTTTTAATTTAAATAATGAATAGACAATAAGTTGATAGACAGTTGTCAGAATGAGAAGTCAACAGAAAATGAATATTTGAGTTTACTTTCAAGCAAGGCAAATAATTTGACCTCAATATATATTTTAAGATATTCATGTAAAATTTTACATAATTAAATTTACTAATAAGAAATCTTTTAAATGATAGCCACCAAAAGGTTAGTGGATTTGTACATATCTTGCTTTTATTTTTATTAATTGCTATTAAAATTATTTAAACATTTGTACGTTCATAATTTTAAAATATGGTTGATATTATTAGTAATGATCAGCTCTATGCTATGTCTCTGTGTGCATTATAATATTTTGACCGTAGGGAAATGGATCAAAACATGCAGAAGAATTATTTGAAGTATCCTGTACCTTTCAAATTATTACTTTGAAATTTTCATAACCAAAAAGTGTCACATAGTTCACTTACTTTTTGAGGAAAAGAGGGAAAGAGGGGTAACGGTTATTTTCTACATTCTTGAGGATTAGAGGCGTTTACTGGGTCCCTGTAATAATCTGATGAATGAAGCTCACCTTTCTGAAGCTGCACTTCAGGTGTGACCATGCTGCCACCACCGTGCCAGTCTGATGGACTCTGCCTTCCAGGAGTAAGGACTTGCTGTGTGGAAGTGTGTGCAACACACAGGGGAGGTGGTCCTTGTGAAGTGTTTCCTGCACGTCTGCTCCTCATGACAGACCCTACCTTCCAGAGACATGCAATGGCTTAATCCATGGTTTTGCTGGCCCTGAAGAAAAATCACTGCTTTGACATCTGAACAGCCTGTGAGGGTTTAGTTTTTGTGGATAGCTTTTTACAAGTGTTGCTTTTACTCCTCACACTGTGTGTTAAGTGTTGCAAAGTTTTCCTGAAAACCTGAAAATGTGTGAAAATATGCTTAGAACAATGATTGATACGTAAGAGATCCTATATGTGTCAGCTTCAAAATGTTAGCTATTAGATTCTTTCCTACGTAGAAAGAAATATATGTATATCTCCATGTATAAAAATATATGTGCCTTGTATTTTTTTTAATTAATTAATTAATTTTATTTTTTTATTTTTGGCTGTGTTGGGTCTTCGTTTCTGTGCGAGGGCTTTCTCTAGTTGTGGCAAGCGGGGGCCACTCTTCATCGCGGTACACGGGCCTCTCACTATCGTGGCCTCTCTTGTTGCAGAGCACAGGCTCCAGACGCGCAGGCTCAGTAGTTGTGCCTCACGGGCCTAGTTGCTCCGCGGCATGTGGGATCTTCCCAGACCAGGGCTCGAACCCGTGTCCCCTGCATTAGCAGGCAGATTCTCAACCACTGCGCCACCAGGAAGCCCCTGCCTTGTATTTTAATGTTATTATTTTAATGTGTTTCCCCAAAGTTCACTGTGACTAACATCTCATTTCTATTTGTTTCTTTATTGTTTCCTTTCAGTCTCCTAAACACTTAATTTTTACTTAATTATTAATATCCCATTTTACAGATGCATAAACTGGGGCACAGGGAGATAAAATTACCCAGGGTCATACAGCTGGTAAGTAGAAGAGCCAGGATTTGATCCTAGCAGGGGCTCCAGACAACTTGCTCTTAACCACTGTGTACCTGCCCTGCCTTAGCCTGATGGTTGATAGAACACCCTATATAGACTCATTCCTTCATTGATTTATTAATTAGCCTGTAGTAACTGTGTGTTTACTATGTGTCATGCTCTATGGTAGGTGGTAAGGATAAGTTGCCAGTAAGGAGAAAAAGGTCCTCAAGTGACTGTTTCCACAAATGACTGCATAGTAAATGTTATCTCTTCTTGAATGAATTTTCAGTAGTGTCTACAAGTCACAGCCAAAAGAAGGAAATAATTGAGATAAGGGATCCAATCATAACTCAGAGAGAGAAACTCTCTGCAAAGGCCTGTGAGAGAACTTCCTAGTTTTCCCCAGCTCAAATGCTTCAGAACTTGTATTTCAAACTTAAATTGCTCATGCTGCATTTTCAGCCCAGTGCATCTAGCCTTGTCCTTAGGTACAGATACAGCTGTCTAACATTCCCTGTGTTTGGACAATTTTTATCTTTGAAAACTATTAAGTTGTGTATGCTAATGTCAAATTTGCATGTTGATTAAACTCAATTACTTTGCTTTTTCCCATACATTTTATTTCCTAACTCCTAAAATATAATTTAACAAAGGATTACTGGTTAATATTTATGTTGAAATACAATTTTAGTCTGCCATAACATTTCTCTTTTGAAATCAATTGCTCACATTAGGAGAATTATGTAAAACATGCTTAGTATCCACTTTAATGTTGGATTCTTTCTATATTCAATTTTTTTTTTGTATATAGGAGGAGGGAAACATTGAGATTCTTTCATAAACGGAAAAATGAATGAGTAATTAGATAGCTGTAAGACTATAATTTTAAAGAAGCAAAACAACGCTACACGGTACAATGAAGTATCTGTTTTATTCTTGTTCAATGTCAGGGGAAAGTAACTGGCAGTTACAACTGTCAAGGTCTTGGCTGTAGTTCTCATGTCCTGCCAAAATGTTTCAGAAAAATAATCATACTTATTTAAATGCCCAACCAAGGGCCTTAGTGTTTTCTTATCTATGCATATAAAAACCATAGCAAATCTAAATAACAAATACCTAATAAAGAAAACTAATATTCTTTTATATATTTATCAGAATTATTTACTTTGGAACAGGAAACATGTTTCTTTTCTGGCATGTGTGTGGCAATTATATTGCATCCTGTATATTAATCAAATAGCCCATTTTGAAGTAATGCAGAGCCAGGGTAACAAAAAAGCAAAGTTTTATCTTAAAAACAGATTTGATGTTCTGAGAACACACTGGAAATAATGAAATAAACAGAGAACCTTGGCATCCAGCTTCCCAGCATCACTGCTGACACAGTGTTCCAAGTGCTCTGAAAGGAAAGAAGTGATTAGAGCCTTGATGGATGAGCCGCTCAATTTATTTCTTAAAAGAAAAAGTTCTTTATCTTAAAGCTAGAGCCACATGTATTACTCAAATCCAGATGACTAGATGAATTCTTTATTGAAATGACAATGAAAGTAATTATATTGCTAATTGTCAACTTAAAAAAAATCCTTTGGCAATCCAGACACACTGGCATGAGCAACAAGGATAATGAACATTTTTATAATCAACGTCCCTTGAAACTCTCCAACTGAAGCATCATTGAAATGCCATTTTGGTGTGATTACTCAGTAATAAAGCGTGGGTTTTTGAGACATATAAGGTAGTGTAAGGACAAATGTACCTTTAACTCATAGATTTAAAATGAGGAAAAACTTTTCAGTTGTTTAGAGGGCTTTTTGTCTCCTTTTCGACTTTCCTTATTTGTATGAAAGAAGGCATAGTTATTCTGGCTAGCTAATTTCATATGAAAACAATAGGAAAGGGTGAGGTTTATCATTATGGCCTGTTTTGACATACAAGGCAACAATGGAATTTTAATCAGAATATAAGTAAGTATGGTGAAAAGAATGATTAATATATACTAAGAAGGATATTGAACAAAAGAGCTACTATTTTATAAAATCTTCCCTCTTTTTATTCTTTCCACTTTCATTTCAAATATTAAAAAGGAAATGGAAAAATAGGGTGAAGATTATAAATTATTCATTTTATTTGAATACATTTGTCAGTCTTTCATGCTTGATATACTTTTTTTTCTAGAATGTAAGCCTACACAATACATTAACCACAGTGTTTAAAAAGAACATTTGTGAAAAAACCAAGGTAAGGGTATTTTTGTTTCGTCTTTCTGGTACAAATTCAGATTTCCCATTTGAAGTTATGTCCTTCATTTCTACTTCTGGATTTGGTACATACATGTAGTACTTAGAATGTAATTGTTTATGAACTAGTTCTGGACTTCATTTGTTCTAACTGTGGATGATTTCTAAACTTTGAACATAGGTACTTTTAGTTGACTTTAAATAGCAAAATCTTATTATATTTTCAGAGAAAAAAATTTGAAGGCAATGCTGTTTTTATAGAATGAAAGGAAGTATAAACTAGTAATTTCACATTTAAAACCTAAGGCTTACTGCAACCTTTAGTGTTTCAAATGTTTTCTTATCAGTTATAAAAACCTTAAATATGCAATTTTCCTCTATGTAATTTTCTCTTTAAAGATCAAAACCTGACTTTATCTCCTTTTTCTGTGTTATAGAAAGTTAAGGGATTGACTTCAATTTCCTTTTCTTAATATCTATCTTGATGGTCATAATATTTATTCATACTTTTCCTCCTTTATAGATCAGAAATTATTCTGTATTATGTATTTCAAAATCTCTCTGTCTTTTCTAAGGGCAGATTTTGTTAATTTGCATTTTTATGGGAACTATGATTTGAACTTGTTCTTGACCCATTCTATGAAAAATAGGTAACTCACATTGTAATCTAATAAAAGAAAGTTGATAAATTGATTCATAGTTTATTTACTATTGAAAAATTCAGTGGCTAATAGAAACCTCTTGCTACCCTAAAGTGCATCAGAACTAGGGTTGGGGTTGAACTAAGCCAGGGCATCGCCTCTGCTCTTTCCTCACATCTCATTTAATGTGTAGTCAGGAAGGCCTTTGTTGGCAAATGAAACTGCCTTCTCTCGTGGAAGCCCTGGTTTGCTCTCGTGAGGTCTCCGAGCTCTGTTATTTTATTGATACCCAAGAGGGTAGAGCAGTGGATTGGGAGTCAAGCAACCTGGTTTCTTCTCTTATCTGTCGCCTCTACTGCTAGGAATTTGGGCAACTCCCCCCCGCCCCCCCAGTCTCACTCTGTCTAAATGTCTGTATTTTTGAAATGGAAATGCTAGGCTCGTAAAGCATTTTCTATATTGAAAACACAATGTCTGTGACTCTGTAAGAGTCTTATCTGCAGTTCTTCTGGGCATCTTGAAAAATAACAAAAGAATCTCTACAAGCTGCTATGGAGTTCTCCTGACTGGCTAGACCTAAAGATTAATCTTTTGGATGATGCCAGTGATTGTAATGCACTTAGCCTAATTAGGTGGTCAGCTTCTAAGGAGACAAATGCCATGAAAAGCTTTAATGGTGCAAGTATCTATGATTCAAAGAATTTCATTCAATTGTCCTTGTAGCATCAGAATCTTCTCTAATTGCTCTATTAATCTAGTTTAGTCCTATTACTTCATGTAATGATTGACTAAAACTTGCTTTAAAATAGAGCTAATTGAAAGTTTACAAAAATGTATTCTTCCACTGAAGCTCTGTGTGAAAGCAAAACCCACTCTTACATTCAATTTCCTTATATTTGACATCCTAATCATGAATGATCATATCTTAAATGTTAATTTTTGAAATCTCACTTTGGTGATAATATGGAGGATGATATAGAAGCCAACCTGAATGGAGTCAGTGATCAGACAGCAGGTAAATTCTGTTATAGGGAGAGAAGTGTTGAAACGTTGAAAGAAGGCATGGATGATGGGATTGATAAGAAAGGGATATGTGGAAAAGTTAAAGCAGAATGGCCAAAGTGGATCTAACATGAGAGAAGCATGACATCTGCAATGACTTTCTGATATATTGGGCTTGGAAGATATGATGGATTCTTGTGTTCCAAACAGAGATTCAAGATAAGAAGTATATACTTCGACTTATAAGTATACACTTAGAAGATATGATATATGCCAGTTTCCAAATAAATGTTTCAAGTAATCTCTATCCTGACTAGTAACCATTTCCTTGCACTTCTTTATAATGTTACATTTACATGAGAATCACTCAATAACATAGTTTCATAATACTAAAATTTTGCTGTCTTTAAAGTCTTTTTTTAAATTGAAGTATAGTTGATTTACAATGTTGTGTTAGTTTCAGGTATACAGCAAAGTGATTCCGTTTTACATATATATATATATATATATATATATATATATATATATACACACACACACATATTTTTCAGTTTATCTTCCATTATAGGTTATTATAAGATATTGAATATAGTTTCCTGTGTTGTACAGTAAATCCCTGTTGCTTCTCTATTTTATGTATAGTAGTTTGTATCTATTAATCCCATGCTCCTAATATATCTCTCCTCCTCCCTTTCCCCTTTAGTAACCATAAGTTTATTTTCTATGTCTGTGAGTCGATTTCTGTTTTATATATAGATTCATTTGTATTATTTTTTAGATTCCACATATAAGTGATATCATACAATATTTGTTTTTTTCTGACTTACTTCACTTAGTATGATATTCTCTAGGTCCATCCATGTTGCTGCAAATGGCAATATTTCATTCTTTTTTATGGCTGAGTAAATTTCCATTGTTGTGTGTGTATACATACACTACTTTTTTATAGTCTATTGAAGAACACTGTGTTTGACCTGTAGAGGATCTCATCACATGGATTCTGGAGTCTAGAGGATCTCATCACATGGATTCTGGAGTCGGTATACCTGTGTCTCCATGTCTCTTTTCTGTGATGTTATTAGCAGTGACCTTTAATGCATAGATCTGTTAATTCATTGAGGGCTACAAAACAGTCATGCTCCAATTCTATCATTTCTATTTTTACTTATTAATTTAATACTTTTATAAAAAGGCACTATTTGGTTATGCAGTGGAAAATTCAAATTGGAAAGGTAAGATAAATGCCTGAGCCTGCCCCCCGCCTTTTATTTATTTATTTACTTTTGGCTGTGCCGCACAGCATGTAGGATCTTAGTTCCCTGCCCAGGGATCAAACCAGCCTCCCCTGCTTTGGAAGTGTGGAGTCTTAACCACTGGACTGCCAGGGAAGTCCTGAGCCTGCCCTTTTATGTACTCATTTTCAAGGTAATTAATTGGTTTCCTATCATCCTTCAATATTAATCAATTAGTTTTTAAATATATTATTATAAATAAATGCCTTTCCCATCATTGACGAGTAAGAGCCTCTTCAAATTGGCTCTTGAAAACGTCAACATGGAATTTAGAAAAGCTTGTTGCAACTGGATTGCATTCCATAACTATGTAGTCAACAAAATAGAGTAGAAATGAGGTTTCCAATAGCATGAGTTCATATAGATATTTCCAATTCAAGTTTAGGCCTACAGATTTTTTAACTTAACTCTTCAGTAATAAAACTATATTTCCTTTCTTCCATTCTAAAAATCCTCATTCTCAATATCACAAGTGATAGAGTTAGAATAACTCGTAATTTACTCATTTGCTTTGTACGTTAGACATACGATAATCTCAGAATAACAATACTAATACTACCACCTCCAATATAATTAACAAGAATAGTTAAAAGTATTCTTTTCATAAAAGCCCTCCTCACTTACTCCACAGTTTAAAAATATCTGAGCACATAACTATTCAAATAATACTCTCTACATTTTAACCTTTATTTAGTCTTACTTAGACCTACAAATATCCATAGGTTTTAATGCTGCCCACTAGTCCTTACGGTGATGTTTTGTAGTCATTTTAGTAGTCTGAAGTGTAATGTTTAGTAAATTCCTCAGGAAGGGCTCATGGGAGCAATATTTCCTGAGTTATTACATATGATAACAGTTTGGGCCTTTATAGTTGAAGTCAGTTTTGCTAGGTATAAAACCCTAATTTTTTTCCCCCTTGCATACCTTAAATATGTTACTGTATTTTCTTTTGGGTTAAAACATTACTATCAAAAAGACTGATGATAAATTAATTTCTTCCTCGTATAGGTCAATTTCTTTTTTGTGCCTAATGTCAAAAGTCTTCTTTTCTTTTTTGTTTGAAGCCCAGTATTTCTTGTCATTGGTCATTTTGAGACTATACTTTCATGAATGTGATATTCTTTTTCAATATGTAATTTTAACTCTTCTTTATATAAGAAAATTTTCCTGAATTGAAATTTTTAGTATTTCTCTTTCTTTTTCCCTTACTCTTCCTCCATCCCTTGGGCTGCCATTGATGTTTGTTGGATCTTCTCTCTTGGACTTCCTTTGCTATCTTCAATATTTCTCACTTTGCAATTATTATTTTTAAAAACATCTTCTTTCATTTACCTCTGGTTTTTAAATTTTTTCACTTTTTTACCTTCTGTTTTTCCTAAGGTGTTACCTATTGTGTTTATGTTTGCTTGTGTTTCTCTAATTCATTCTTTGTTTCTGAAAAGATGGTTTCTTTTATTTCTGTTTTTTTCCTGAGGTCTATAAATATGCTTGAGGGCTTTTTTTCATGCTTTAAAAATTTTTTTTTATGTCTTAAGTAATTTTTAATGTATTTAGCTCATTTTGAACTAGCAGGTTATAGTTCATCTATACAATATTTTGGGGGCATTTTTCACATAAAAACTTTGCATGGAATTTGACCTCAATACTTTTTTTGTTTCCTATTTTGATGTGAAATTATTTTGTTTTTCTGAACGTTTAGTAGGAGTTCTGGTTCTGAGAGATTTTCTAAACTTCTCTAAATTCCTTCTTCTCTTCTTTTCATCTAACACCGGAACTATAGAAACTTACTTTCTAAGATTTCCTGGTTTTGTTTCTTCCCCACTTTTCTCTGAAACTTTTTTCCCCTTCATTTCTGTTTTAATTGTCCTGTTCAGTTTTGATTCCACTGCAGACAGTTTTTCCTCAGCCTAGAAGACATAACTGCTCTAACCTTTTCAGATTATCTTATTGTGGGCCCCTCAACTCGCCTCATATTGGATTTGGCAAAAACACTATCAGTTTTGGTAGTTGTTTTCAAATTGCACTACTGTTGTTTCTGCATATTTTGAGGTTCTCCTTTTTTTTAGTTCTGTCATACACCTTGTTGCTTTTCTGTGCTTTCTCATGCACAGATGCTGATATGAGTCTTGTGGTCATTTGTGGTTCATCCTCAATCAATTATATTTTGAAGTTTACAGGGATACCTTGCCACCTCGACTTGCTGCAAATATTGCTTATGAGTTTTTGGATATACTATCTAGTGTTTTGTATGCTTTGCCATCTAGTTGCTCTCTCTGTGTTTATGAGAATCAAAAGCTATATTGCTATAGCCATCCTCCCACAATCTCCTCTTCCTCCCTTTTTTTGATGACACAACATAGTGGTTAAGAGTACTGACTCTGGAATCAAACTACCTGGGTTAAAATCCCAGGTAACAATACCACTTATAAGCATTGTTACCTTGGCACACCCCTGGACTCTAAAATTGTGATAATAATACAATTTATCTTAAAGGGTTATTACAAGATTACATGAACTAATATTTTTAATGCACTTATAATGATTCCAGGTATGTGATGACTGCAATGTATGTGTTTGTTAAATAAATTTCAGTTTTAATATATATTAGTCATTTAAAAATTCAATTAATATATTGTTCAAGACATAGAAAAGTACTATCAATGCCATTTCTTTATTACCTAATTAAAAATCGTAATTCATACTCTAGTTAATTTGATCCATAGCATTGTTTAGAATAAGGAAGAGACCACTGAGTCAATGAATGGTCAGGTGAATAAAGTAAAGTGCTAACAATTAAAACATAAAGAGTTATATAGTATAATGAATTTTAAATAACAAGTTTACCATGATGTCCTAGCAACAAAGACCTACTTAGGTTACTGACGCTTCAAGTATTATTCAAGAAAATAATTGTTAATCTTCCTAAAGTTATTTAGGTATTAACTTGAAGGATAAGACAATGAATAGTCAGGATATCTTCAGTCTTGCTTGATTCATGTGTCATCTGCCAAATTTAAATAACTCCCTAACAATTTCATCCTTCATATCACTATACAGAAAATGCAACCAGCTGTTGCCTATTTCCAATGACCCACAGAAAATGGTTGTAATTTGTAATAGGAGCAATTTAGGTTTGATATAAGGAAGAACTTTATGAATGTGAAAGAAGTACATGAATGTGTAATTTAGGAAATGAGACTGTAGACTCCCCTTATGTTGGCCTATTAAAAAATAGGATAGTTATTAAAGGATATATTGGGATGGTTCTTTGATAATGACCATTTATTTTAAAAAATAATACTAATAACAATAAAATAATACCAGAGGGTTATTATCCATTAAGAAATAATAATATTATTAATAATTATTTAATAATATGCAAAGGTTAAATAATTATGAAGAACTAGGAAAAAATAAGTATTCTATAAAAGCTCATAGAAGACTATCAAAGTGACATTTGGAAAAGAATATATAAAATATTTTTAAAAAGAGACTAGCTTTATAAGCATGTAAATTTAGAGGAACAAGAGCAAGCCAGTTACTTTAACAAGGACCATAAATGCCTTGTTAGAGAAAAGCATGGTGAATCAATCAGAGTTAGCATACTGGCTAATATGTTGTCTTTTAATTGGTTTCTCCATTATTGGCCTATCAAGGTTAATTTTGTGTGTGTTCCGACTTACCACAGGTTATTGGTTTGTCTTCTCATCCACAGCAGAGTTCAAAATGAGCACAGATTCCCCACAGAGCAAGTGCTATGAACAATGCAGCAGATCATCTGCCTCTGGATTTTCTTTCTACTGTCAGGTGTGTTGCTCAACATGAGGCCTAGAGTGTGGACTATTTACACTGAGAATAGACAGCACTGAAAGCTAAAATACTAGCATGTGGTATGAGTATAAGTCAGTTCTCACTGTGGTTGCAACTGGTCCTCTTCTGCATGATATGCTGCCTTCAAGCTCATGATAAAGAGGTCATTTTCTTTTATTCTTGTTTAAGTCTTTTCCCCTCATTTTATTTTCCAAATGCCAAATTTACAATTACAACCAAGAAAAACCTGCTGACTTAAGTGGCTTACAATTCCAGAACATGTCCCATGGCACAGACAATTAAAGAATAATTAATATACGTAAAACAGATCAGTGAAAATTGGCAAGTAATTCCAATTCACAAAATTGCTAATTTTAAATATTTTTTCTGAATTTGCCATCATGTTGAGAGGAATGGGGCAGTTGCACCAGGCCATATCTACCAACTCTAACTTTATATTTTCACAGTCAACCTGCTACCATTATATTATGTGATTGCATACTTTTGACTGATAATATTGATGAAATTGTGGCACGAGCTTTGCTGATGTGAGACTTACACATTTGAGTGAATAATGAAAAATTGAATCAATGACTTGCCAAGTGTCAGAATATTTTTACCACATCAATATTTTGAAATACGTCTTATATTTTAGATGTGTGGAACACTTTATATTTCATCGTCAGTAGTTGATTTGGGTCACATTTTGCATGTGACTTAATTCAAAATGATACAACAGACTCAGAAGCTTTCTTATTGTCCTGCAAAGCCAGTCTAATTAAATTTTATGTCTCTTATTATTAGCATTCATGACCAGTTCTAAGTTTCAGGTTAGAAACTTAAGCAATACCATTTGATACTAATATTATGGCAATTGTTTTTTTGAAATGTTCTCATTCTAGAAAATATAACATACATATTATTTTTTGTAACTTAATGTCCATTGTTTGAATTAAAATAAATCCTTGCATTTCCTATTGAGCGCCAGGGAGTGAATAATACTTTTATTGTTTTCTACTGAAGGTAATTATTCAATTGGTTTCCTAGTCTTTTCTTCTTGTAATTAATTATCAAAAGATTAATACTTGAGAACTTGTCATATCACTTTCACAACATGCTTTAGCAAGAAATATAGTACAACTCAATATCAAAAAAACAAAAAACCCAAATAAAAATGGGCAGAAGACCTGAATAGACATTTTTCTAAAGAAAACATATAGATGAAAAGATGCTCAACATTGCTAATCATCAGGGAAATGCAAATCAAAACCACAATGAGATATCACCTTACACCTGTCAGAATGGCTATCATCAAAAAGAATACAAATAACAAATGTTGGCAAGGATGTGGAGAAAAGGGAACTTTGGACACCATTTGTGGGACTGTAAATTGGTGCAGCCACTGTGGAAAACCGTATGAAGTTTTCTCAAGAAATTAAAAATAGAGCTACTATATGACCCCGCAATTCCACTCCTGGGGATATATTTGAAAAAAGCTAAAACACTAATTCGAAAAGATACATGCATCCCAATGTTCCTAGCAGCATTATTTACAACTGCTAAGATATGGAAGCAACTTAAGTGTCCATCAACAGATTAATGGATAAAGAAGAAGTGGCATATATATATATACATATATATATATACATGTATATATATATATATATATATATATACACACATACACACACACACATAATGGAATACTACTCAGCAATAAAAGAGAAAAAATTTTTGCCATTTGCAGCAACATAAATGTACTTGGAGGGCAATATGCTAAATGAAATAAGTCAGACAGAGAAAGACAAATACTATATGTTATCACTTATATGTGGGATCTAAAAAATAAAACAAATGAATGGATATAAAAAATAAATAAAACATCTTGGGTGTTCCACAGGGTGGCTGCGGAGTCCTGGGATGAGAAACACCTGCATGCAGAGGGTGACAGAGACCCCGCTTTCCAGGCTTGTCCGTAAAGAGTTTGGCTTTGCCACCTGTCTAGCAACCCCCAACACCTTGCACCACCCAACCCCCTTGCCTCAGGAGTCCTGCCAAGTGTGGGAACGGGCTCTGGCCCAAAGGCTTTGAGTGACTCCTCAAACCAGAGTGGGGAGTAAACTGTGCATTTGCAGCTGCAAATCTATAGCCTTCATGGAGGCCGAAGAGGCAGCACCGTGGACTTCTGCCATGTGGCTGAAAGGGTCTTTGTGCTCTGGCCAGGTGTCAGGCCTGAGCCTCTGAGGTGGGAGAGCCAAGTGCAGGACATTGGTCCACCAGAGACCTCCTGGCCCCCGTAATATCAATTGGCGAGAGCTCTCCCAGAGATCTCTGTCTCAACACTAAGACCCAGCTCCACTCAACAACCAGCAAGCTACAGTGCTGGACACCCCATGCCAAACAATTAGCAAGACAGGAACACAACCCCACCCATTAGCAGAGAGGCTGCCTAAAATCATACTAAGTTCACAGACACCCCAAAACACACCACTGGCCGCAGTCCTGCCGACCAGAAAGACAAGATCCAGCCTCATCCACCAGAACACAGGCACTAGTCCCCTCCACTAGGAGGCCTACGCAAGCCACTGAACCAAGCTTACCCACCAGGGGAAGACACCAAAAATAACGGGAACTACGAACCTGTGGCCTGCAAAAAAGAGACCACAAACACAGTAAGTTAAGCAAAACGAGAAGACAGAGAAATACGCAGCAGATGAAGGAGCAAGGTAAAAACCCACTAGACCAAACAAATGAAGAGGAAATAGGCAGTCTACCTAAAAAAGAATTCAGAGTAATGATAGTAGAGACGATTCAAAATCGTGGAAATAGAATGGAGAAAATACAAGAAAAATTTAACAAGGACCTAGAAGAACTAAAGAGCAAACAAACAATGATGAACAACACAATAAATGAAATTAAAAATTCTCTTAAAGGAATCAATAGCAGAATAACTGAGGCAGAAGAACGGATAAGTGACCTGGAAGATAAAATAGTGGAAACAAGTACCACAGAGCAGAATACATAAAAAAGAATGAAAAGAATTGAGGACAGTCTCAGAGACCACTGAGACAACATTAAACACACCAACATTCGAATTATAGGGGTCCCAGAAGAAGAAGAGAAAAAGAAAGGGATTGAGAAAATATTTGAAGAGATTATAGTTGAAAACTTCCCTAACATGGGAAAGGAAATAGTCAATCAAGTCCAGGGAGCACAGAGAGTCCCATACAGGATAAATCCAAGGAGAAACATGACAAGACACATATTAATCAAACTATCGAAAATTAAATACAAAGAAAAAAATATTAAAAGCAGCAAGGGAAAAGCAACAAATAACATACAAGGAATCCCCATAAGGTTAACAGCTGACCTTTCAGCAGAAACTCTGCAAGCCAGAAGGGAGTGGTAGGACATATTTAAAGTGATGAAAGGGAAAAAAAAGGCGACAACCAAGATTACTCTACCCAGCAAGGATCTCATTCAGATTCGATGGAGAAATTAAAAGCTTTACAGACAAGTAAAAGCTAAGAGAATTCAGCACCACCAAACCAGCTTTACAACAAATGCTAAAGGAACTTCTCTAGGCAGGAAACAAAAGACAAGGAAAAGACCTACAATAACAAACCCAAAACAATTAAGAAAATGGTAATAGGAACATACATATCGATAATTACCTAAAACGTAAATGGATTAAATGCTGCAACCAAAAGACATAGACTGGCTGAATGGATACATAAACAAGACCCATATATATGCTGTCTACAAGAGACCCACTTCAGACCCAGGGACACATACAGACTGGAAGTGTTATACAGCAGCAACTTACACAACAATGTAAAACAATTATACTGCAATAAAGATGTTAAAAAAAAAAAAAAAGAAAGGAGATTATATTTTTGGTGTAAATAAATAAATAAATAAATAAAAATGAGACATACGAAGTCTATGTAGAAGCAAGAACAGTGTTCTAATATTATGCAAAAAAAAGTCTGACCATAAAATTTTGTATTTACTGTGATGGTAACCATGTAAACACACATACAAAAATGCTATAAGGGAATATGTAAAAAATGAAAAATAGTTGTAATAGTGGGGTATGAGTATCCTGCATTTATTTTCTAGACTTTAAAAACGTTGCTTTACTTCTTCTATAGTGGAAAAGTAAATTTATTAAAATGTAGGAAAACCAAAAAGAAATAGAATGTATCAGAAAATTATTTGCTAAGAAGACTATTTGCTGTGTGAGTATATGTGTTTGTACATACACTTAAATATACAGTTTACATATTCACACAATTTCAAAGGGAAAATAATTATATCCTTCATAGCAAGTTGTAATTTATATGGTCATAAATAATAATAATAAAACAACAAGGTACTGTAAATTTAATACATTAGGAATTCAATTAAATTTCTTTTGTGTAGCAAAACAACTTTGGGAATATTTTGGTATGAAGCTAAGATATGGTTGATAGGAAGTTGGTGGATAGAGAGTTGGTTCAATATAATTTATTAGAGAGCTTTGAAATGGTGAGACAAGAGCTCCATATTACTTCCAGGAAAAATTTTACAGATGGTTAAGATCTTTGCAGTTTCCTAGCACACCCACTCACTGCTGTCCCTACACCTTTTGGTATGTGTTTTAAAAGGCATTATTTTCCTTTGATAATTTCTTTTCTCTGGCCATTGTCCCAGCCCTCAATTCATCTAGAACGACCCTTTCTGTTTTGAGCAGAGATACAATCTTCCCAGGCAGTGATCTAGTGAATGAGAATTCAATGTCAATTCACCCCTTCTAACTCGCTTACCTGGACCTTAAGATGACCACTTAACCATCATTCAAAGTTTATTATCATCTTCAGTTTCTTCTTCGTTGAAATTACATGTACTAGAATAACTAGTGTCAGAGCAAAAGTCACGTTCCTGGCAACTTAGTATGTGCTAGGCTCAGTGCCATCAGCTTTACCTACTGTATTTCTCAAGACTCTTTCAAATGCAAGTTTGATATTTAACTTAGGCAAGAATGAAGGAAAGTTATTGGCTTGCTAAACAGAAGAGTCCATGTATGAATTCAGACAAAGCTGGATTCCAGGGCTCAAACACTGATATTGGTAATATTAATTTTAATTTTCATTCTTTTTTTTGGTTTCATTCTACAGGAAGTCTCCTTCTCCATAGTTAGGAAAATGGATGCCTACAGCCACAGATGCAGATCCTCCTGGTGGCTACTGGTAGGTAAATATAATTATACATATACGTGTAACTATGTGTGTAATATAACGTTATATGTCTTAATTCATTTGATACTCATAACAACCCTTATGAGGCAGATGCTATTTTTTAAATATCAATTTTGGTTTTGAGGAACTGGAACACAGAGAAGTTTAAGGAACTGTCTCAAGGTCACACAGCTCCACAGTGGTGGACCCAGGTTCCCAATACAAAAAGTCTTACATTAGAAATGATGCTCTTTACCACTCCACTGTACTGTTTGACCAGTGTCCATATATCAATAGAAGTACAGTGAAAGTCTGTGATGGCTCAGCATTATTTATGTCCTGTGCCAGAACTGATCACTGTATGGTTGGATCTTAAAATCATGCTGCTTGAAAGACACCAGGTAAACAGAGTTTGTATTGTGTAGACTTAACATAGAATTCTAAAAAATGGAAATTGATCTAGAGTTACAAAGTAGATCAGTAGTTGTCTGGGGCTGGGTGGCATGAGAGATGGATAGCAAAGGGGAAGAAAAAAACTTGGGGGAAAAATTTCTGTATCTTGAATTTGGTGGCACTTTTAAAAGAATGTATATTGGTCACATTTAACAAGGTTTAATATTTAAATGTGTACAGTTTATTGTATACGAATTATGCCTCAGTACATTTGTTAAAAAAGAAATACATGTGTATGAGAAAACAACAGCGTTATAAGCAGTAGGAAATTGCAACGAATAATGTGAGAAAAAAAAAGAATAAACAGTAAAAAAAGAGAGGAAGTTGGGAATTCCCTGGCTGTCCAGTGGTTAAGACTCACCGCTTTCACTGCTGATGGTGCGGGTTCGATCCCTGGCTGGGGAGCTAAGATCCTGCAAGCCACGCATTGCAGCCAAAAAAAAAAAAAAAAAAAAAAAAAAAAGTGGGAGAGAGCAAGAAAACTGATCAGCCACCAAAAAGAGAAAAAAAATATTTTGGAAATGAAAAACATTCCACTTAATACATAATATAGATTTGTAGAATTTATATAGGGATCTTCCATTGTCAATAATTTATAGGCATCTTTTTCTTCTACATTAGCTTAGATATTAATTTGGTTGTTTTGACAAAATAATAAAACAATTTGAAAAATTTCTAACTTACTGTTCAAGGCACCAACATGTTAGTGGGTTATTGGACTTAGGTCATAATAGATGGCTATATTCCCTTGGCCTAGTATAATCATTCTCTACTTCATATTGAGAGGAATAAATTGTAACATAGATAAAACCGTGAGTCCAGCAGAGAACACAGTGTATCCAGCTCATAAATTTGTGCACACATAAGACAGTATTATAGTTGTAAAATATGTATAGTGGCTCCACCTTTTCTCAGATCATGACATATTTACAAATTGTAATTTCCTCTAGAGATGTACTGTGACTAAATTATCGTCTGTTTTTGCTCCAGTGCCTTGAGGAAAAAAAATACATCTAATTCATCTTGGTTTAGATAGTACTAGTGAAATATGTAAACTTAGTTCTTTTCCTGTGAATTTCATTCCCTGTAAACATCAAAGCAAATATGGGAAATTGATTTTTACCAGTATAGAATGCATAATCTGCAAACTTGGAAATGATATTAAATACAAAACTGAATATTTTAGGAAAATCTTTGTGGTGAGGTCACATTATTCATACACAAGCAAATAAGATTTATGTGAATTCCTATAAACTGGTGGGTATTGAAATTTCCAGTAAAGGAAATCATGAATATACATCTATGACTAGCTTCTCATCTACTGAGGCCTGTGCTAGTTTGCAAACTTATCTACTGAATTAATTGCACATTAGACACAGATTAGATACGTATGGAGTGTGAATTTATGGAAAAAGAGCATATTTCTTTTGGGAGAGAACTTCCATATAACTCCTTACAGAGCATTGATTCACGGGATTTTACAAAGGAACTCGGGAGTTTGCTTGTTCACATTTCCCACCCCTCTCTTACTGCGTTTCTAGAATATCTTCTACAACATGACAAATATATCAATTTATCATCTGAATTAACGCTTCCCATGTTGGAGAGCTACTGCAGCTAATATTTGAGTGCCTTCCACGTGCCAGACAATGATAGATTTTTATATTCATCAACACTGAGAGAGCTTTTACAGCAAAGTGCTTTATAACATAGTAACTCATTTATACCTCCAAACACCCTGTAAACTAGGTGGTATTAACACATTTCACAAATGATGAAATAGCTTGTAATTGGTAGAGCAGGGATTAAAACTGAGGTAATCTGTGTCCAATGTCTCTGTTTTGCTCTTGTCCATTATACTGTCTCATATTGTGCTATGTGCTTTTACATATATTATATCATTTAATTCATACAATAATATCACACTCACTAGAGACTATTGTGTCTAATGTACAGACTTAGAATAAGAATATCTTAATTATTCTTATATCTTATTCTTAATAAGAATAAGACTTAGAATAAGAGTATCAATATCTGAGACATGAGTTTCCCACTTGCTATATGATCTGGTACAAATTACTTAATCCCTTTTAGCTTGGTTTTCTTATCTATCATATGGGAACAATCACCGCTTTGTCTCTCTTTTAGGGAAGTCGTAGAGATTAAAGAAAACACTTGGTGTTAAAACACAATGAAACCTTTAGAGCTATATTAGTGTAATATAGCTATATTTATTTCTTACAAGGTAGCCCATGAGAATAGCTCTAATTATTCAAATTTTCTTTTTCTGAATAGAAACTACCCCACCCCCCCAGGGGCTACATTGAAACTTCGTTACTTTTTTTTAAAGATTAAGAGTTTTGGAGCCATCAAAGTTTTGCACTAAAGGCTTCATCTTCTTATGTATGCTCTCTGGTTTAAGAAAGATGTCCAGTCCTATGTACAATACTCTAGATATGGCATGACCAGTACAGAGTATTATCAATTTGTTCAATTATCATTTTGTATCATATCATAGACATATAAATTGTGCAGGATAGCATTTCTATTAATAATTAAATCCCAAGGTTTAAACTTTTTGGCAGTCTCATCTGAGGGACAATGGATTTTGAACTTGTTGCCAACAGAAAAATAAAATTTTCTTTCATACGAACTGCTGATGTTAAACTAGGCATAGTTTTATCCACCTTACAGATAATAGTTTGGGTGCTAGGACAGTATACTTTTGGGAAGGATCTATGTAGATTCTCAATTTTATTCTGGATACTTTTTTTCTTTTTTCTCATTTTTTGGTCATAGGCCCAAGTTTGGTCTGAGCATTGTGAATTGTAGAAATCAAAATAACCCCAACTATTCTTTGCATAAACAGTGAGTGGAATGACTACTTCTTATCTAGTTTTTCTCCACCCTAATAAAGGCAATGGTATTTATATACAGCATCTTCTACTGCCTTCCAACCAGCGAACCATGAAGAGCAGTAAAATATCCTAATTTTATAGCCTGTCCTTTGTGAATTCTTCCATGTATAATGCTTGAACTAGAGTCAAGGGAGTAGAAGAAGAAGTGCATTCCATTTCTTACAAGGACAGCAGTAAAATTCTCACTACCTTTTAAATGGCCTGCCTACGAAGACTGTGCTTAGTGATAAACCATTTCACTTTCTTTTCCTTCCTTCTGAAATAATAAACTGCATTTTCTTTTATAGTTTATTCTTTGCAGGCCTAGTGCGAAAATGTACATTATATTGTCATGTGTCTGTGTTGGAAAAAACATCTCCAGATCTTACATTTAATTTTTTGGTCAGGTTTGTAAGAATTACTACCCAATGTATAGAAGTACTTGCTCAACCAACTCGAATTTTTTGGTGAGGTTTTAATAATTAACCATAATACTTCTTGTTTTATGCCATTAAAAACATGGCTTACATGACAGGAAGGGGGTATCTGAAGTGGGGGCTAAGTGTGTGATTTGGCTGAAAATCAGAAGGAAAAGTCTCAGCTGAATTATTAAAGGCTTATTCTCTTGACAAAGGTAATGTTTTACCAAAAATGATAAACTATTATAAAAACTTAATGAAAATGTTGTATACAAGCAATTTAGAACATTTTAAAAGTCATCTATCAGTTCAAAATTACTGTTAGCTCTACCCTCAATTGGATGATAATATTCACCTTATTATATTAACAATGATCAGAAGGAAATAGGACTGCTTGTGGAAAAAATTTACATAGTCGATCAAAATAGGATGGAAATTAAAATATGACCATGTGTTTAATAGTATAATTAAAAGGACTAAGCCTTTTTTTAAAAAAAAAAAAAAGCTATGATGTGCTGGAAGAAATTAAAGTAAAATTTACTTTTGCGTATGTGGTTGGCAGAATAATGGCTCCATGCCCCAGTCCCTGGAATTTGGGAATATAATACCTTACCTGGTGAAGGTACTTTGCAGGTGGGATTAAGTAAGCATTTTGAGATGGGAAAGTTATCTTGGATTATCTGAGTGGGCCCAAGGTATTCACAAGGATCCTTTTAAGGGAAAGTGGAGGCAAGAATATGAGAGAAGCTATGGAAACAGAGGTTGCAGTCATGAAATTGCTGGCTTTGAGGATGAAAGGGGGCTAGGAGCCAAGGAAGCTGGAAAAGGAAGGAACAGATTCTCCCCTAGAGCCTCAGGAAGGAACCAGAGCTTCTAACACCTTGATGGCAGCCCTGTGAGACTCATTGTGAACTTCTGACCTAGAGAACTGTAAGGGAATGCATTTGTGTGGTGTTAAGCCACTAAGTTTGTAATAATTTGTTATAGTAACAGTAGGAAACTAATATAATGCAACATGTGAGTTTTATTTTAGCTCTAGAATATAAATTCTTTAAATACTAAAACAACCTCAGTATTCTTCCATATTCTTGAATAAAATAACTTTAAATATCTCTTGAAAGCAAATATTTTTATTCTTGGGCATGAACTATGACTTTTAGATCTCTTGGAATGTTAAAAACTACTGAATTGAAATTCTTAATTATTAAGTTAGATGTTAACTTTGTATATGAGAGCCTCTAATTCAACTTCTTTAATACTAGTGATCTAAATTAGCTTTTCAGATGAGCTAAAACAACTGTGCTAATAATTCTATAGTCAGGAATTTGTAGTCATAATGCAATGTCAGGAACTCTATATGTGTAAATTGCTTCTGCTTAAAAAAAATTTTTTCCCATTAAACTACGGTTAAAAGCCAGAAGAGACCAGACATCATAGCAATGAGTTAAAATTATTAGAAATTTTAAATGCAGTGTCTTACTCTGTGAGATTCCACCATAATTGCAAATATTTTGCTTTATGTTGTATAGACTCATAGCATTTACACATTTAAAAACTATTATTATATTCTAGTAGTGCCAAGAGGCTTATGAGATATTTAATAAACATCTTGAAAGCCATTTACACGAGCACATTTCAATGAAACTATTTCCAGAAAAATGGAATGTGATAGAATTGATTGCACTGCTGAATGTAAATAGCATTTCTGGTTGGAGTGAAACCTCCCATGAAAGATTAAAAACAAGCACCTTGTCAAACTTTGCTGTTAGGGGTCATATTTAAAAATGTGTTGTGCATGATTTAGTTTACAGGAAAGTGAATGTTAGCATATCGTAGGACTATAAATGATATTTGTTTGTGTACACAGTAAAAAAAAATCCTTGACTATAAAGCCTCCTGGCTTATTAGATATGCATCTGAAACATTTCCCTGTCACTAAATGTTGACATGTAAGATGTTAGTATTAACCTAACATCTTGTTCACTGATTTATTTTTTAATTTTTACAAGAAAAGCAACATGCCATATAAAACTCCACAATTTTTGGTTGACCATGGCTATGTTTTTAAATAAAATCATTCTTAAATATTATAGAATTACATGTAGTTTTTAGAACTAAATATAGTTACATATGTGGAAGTATTAGAAATAAAATTACTTAACAATACAGTTGTCTCTAAAACAATTTTGTTATTTATTTTGTTTATCTGCCATGCTTGGATCTAAACAAGTAAGCAAACGGATGGCCCCTAACTTATATCACCTGAGGTTTTTTAATTTACAAAGCTGGACCATGAAAATTTTGAGAATCTGATTTCAGATCAAAGTCTTTTTATCTCACAAGTTATTTTAAAATATGTTTTTCATGAATTGAAGAAAAACATTTAAAGCAACATGAAATTTCATAGGTACGGGCTTCCCTGGTGGCACAGTGGTTGAGAATCTGCCTGCCAATGCAGGGGACACGGGTTCGAGCGCTGGTCTGGGAGGATCCCACAGGCCGCGGAGCAACTGGGCCCGTGAGCCACAATTACTGAGCCTGTGCATCTGGAGCCTGTGGTCTGCAACAGGAGAGGCCACGATAGTGAGAGGCCCGTGCACCGCGATGAAGAGTGGCCCCCACTTGCCGCAACTGGAGAAAGCCCTCGCACAGAAACGAAGACCCAACACAGCCAAAAATAAAAATAAATAAATAAATAGATAAGCAAATATGGTTAAGAAAAATATATTAAAAAAAAATTTCATAGGTGCGCACAATGACAAGAAAGTGTCCTTTTCTTGCTATACATGTGAATACCGATACCTCCACAGTATTAGCTTCATTATGGATGAGCGGACTGACTTCAAAACCTCAGGAAAGATGTATGTTGCTGCATCCAGTAATTTTCTAGATACTGACATTTGGCTTCTCAGTTCATATGGAAGATCCACAGTGGGGAGGAATATTGATCATTATGTGACAGACGTCTCAATAATTCTGTTACCATGATTTGTATTTGTTATAGTCTCTTTAAAGTTTCTAGGGAGTGCAACACAAATGCTACTCCTTGATAAAGAAAGAATAAATACTAGAAGGAGCAATTTGAAATTATTATTAATGTAACTGTGTTAGACACATTGAGTCAGAAGGTAGCAAATCTAGAGAGATTCTTTAGATGACATAAGAACCCCCAGTCATGATGTTAGCTGTATTTATAAAAAGTCTTCAAAATTTTCTCAGACATTCTTTTAAATATTCCTTCAACAAATATTTATAAGGCAGGTACTCTTTGAGGGGTAGGAATACCAGTGAAGAATATAAATGAGAAAACCTGCCTTTTAAGGGGATTACATCCTAAGAAGAGAGACAATTTTACAACATAAATAAGTCAACAATTATGTTAGAAAGTAATAGGAGATGCAGGAAAAAAAGTGCTGGCTGATACCAGGCTCCTAACTGTGCCTGGCTTTGATAGCCCAAGCTAGTATTGTACATTTTTTAATGAGTTGTTAATTGAGAAGCAGAAGCACAACAATCAGCATTATCTTCTTATTTGTGAAAATAATTCTACAATTTTGTGTAATTTCAATAAAACTTAGAAAGACCACTTATTTTTACTTATCTGAGCAAAGATTTTCTAGAGGAAAAGAAACATCATCTCCATTAAACTATGTTTACAATGAAAATTAACTTATATTTTTGTTTTCTCAAAAACTGGGGGAGAGGATTCTGCCAGCAGCCTTCATTTGGGCTGCAACTCTTCCCAGAGTCTCCAGCCCGCTGGCCTGCTACATCAGATTTTGGATTCACCAAGCCTCCACAATCATAGTCTTCGTGCTCCAGCTGGGTGTCAGGCCTGAGCCTCTGAGGTGGGAGAGCCAAGTTCAGGACATTGGTCCACAAGAGACCTCCCAGCCCCATGTAATATCAAATGGCGAAAGCTCTCACAGCTCTCCATCTCAACACTAAGACCCAGCTCCACTCAACAACCAGCAAGAAACAGTGCTGGGCACCTTATGCCAAACAACTAGCAAGACAGGAACACAACCCCACCCATTAGCAGAGAGGCTGCCTAAAATCATAATAAGTTCAAAGACACCTGAACACACACCACCGGCCGCGGTCCTGCCCCCCCAGAAAGACAAGATCCATCCTCATTCACCAGAACACAGGCAGCAGTCCCCTCCACCCGGAAGCCTACACAACCCAGTGAACCAAACTTACCCACTGAGGACAGACACCAAAAACAACAAGAACTACGAACCTGCAGCCGGCAGAAAGGAGACCCCAAACACAGTAAGTGAAGCAAAATGAGAAGACAGATAAATACACAGCAGATGAAGGAGCAAGGTAAAAACCCACCAGACCAAACAAGTGAAGAGAAAGTAGGCAGTCTACCTGAAAAAGAATTCAGAGTAACGATAGTAAAGATGATCCAAAATCTTGGAAATAGAATGGAGAAAATATAAGAAACATTTAACAAGGACCTAGAAGAACTAAAGAGCAAACAAACAATGATGAACAACACAATAAATGAAATTAAAAATTCTCTCAAAGGAATCAATAGCAGAATAACTGAGGCAGAACAATGGATAAGTGACCTGGAAGATAAAATAGTGGAAATAACTATTGCAGAACAGAATAAATAAAAAAGAATGAAAAGAATTGAGAACAGTCTCAGAGACCACTGGGACAACATTAAACGCACCAACATTATAGGGGTGCGTTTATAGGGGTCGAATTATAGGGGTCCCAGAAGAAGAAGAGAAAAAGAAAGGGACTGAGAAAATATTTGAAGAGATTATAGTTGAAAACTTCCCTAATATGGGAAAGGAAATAGTCAATCAAGTCCAGGGAATGCAGAGAGTCCCAAACAGGATAAATCCAAGGAGAAACATGGCAAGATATATTACTCAAGCTATCAAAAACTAAATACAAAGAAAAAATATTAAAAGCAGCAAGGGAAAAGCAACATATAACATACAAGGGAATCCCCATAACGTTAACAGCTGATTTTCAGCAGAAACTCTGCAAGCCAGAAAGAAGTGGCAGGACATATTTAAAGTGATAAAAGAGGAGAACCTACATCCAAGATTACTCTACCCAGCAAGAATCTCATTCAGATTTGATGGAGAAATAAAAACCTTTACAGACAAGCAACAGCTAAGAGAATTCAGCACCACCAAACCAGCCTTACAACAAATGCTAAAGGAACTTCTCTAGGCAGGAAACACAACAGAAGGAAAAGACCTACAATAACAAACCCAAAACATTTAAGAAAATGGTAATAGGAACACATATATCGATAAATACCTAAAATGTAATGGATAAAATGCTCCAACCAAAAGACATAGACTGGCTGAATGGATACAAAAACAAGACCTGTCTATATGCTGTCTACAAGAGACCCACTTCAGACCTAGGGACACATACAGACTGAAAGTGAGGGAAGGAAAAAGATATTCCATGCAAATGGAAATCAAAAGAAAGCTGGAGTAGCAATTCTCATATCAGACAAAATAGACTTTAAAATAAAGACTATTACAAGAGACAAAGAAAGACACTACATAATGATCAAGGGATCAATCCAAGAAGAAGATAAAACAATTGTAAAATTTTTATGCACCCAACGTAGGAGCACCTCAATACTTAAGGAAAATGCTAACAGCCATAAAAGGGGAAATCGACAGTAACACAATCATAGTAGGGGACTTTAACACCCCACTTTCACCAATGGACAGATCAATCAAAATGAAAATAAATAAGGAAACACAAGCTTTAAATGCTACATTAAACAAGATGGACTTAATTGATATTTATAGGACATCCATCCAAAAACAACAGAATACACTTTCTTCTCAAGGGCTCATGGAACATTCTCCAGGATAGATCATTCACGCCTTGGTAAATTTAAGAAAATTGAAAGCATATCAAGTATGCTGTCTGACCACAATGCTATGAGACTAGATATCAATTACAGGAGAAAATCTGTAAAAAATACAAATACAAGGAGGCTAAACAATACATTACTAAATTACCAAGAGATTACTGAAGAAATCAAAAAGGAAATCAAAAAATACCTAGAAAAAAATGTCAATGAAAACATGACAACCCAAAACCTATGGGATGCAGCAAAAGCAGTTCTAGAGGGAAGTTTATAGCAATACAATCCTAACTCAAGAAACAAGAAACATCTCAAACTAACAACCTAACCTTTCACCTAAAGCACTTAGAGAAAGAAGAACAAAAAACCCACAAAGTTAGCAACAGGGAAGAAATCATAAAGATCAGCTCAGAAATAAATGAAAAAGAAATGAAGGAAACAATAGCTAAGATCAATACAACTAAAAGCTGGTTCTTTGAGAAGATAAACAAAATTGATAACCCATTAGCCAGACTTATCAAGAAAAAAAGGGGAAGACTCAAATCAATAGAATTAGAAATGGAAAAGGAGAAGTAACAACTGACACTGCAGGAATACAAAGGATCATGAGAGATTACTACAAGCAACTATATGCCAATAAAATGGACAAACTGGAAGAAATGGACACATTCTTAGAAAAGCACAGCCTCCGAGACTGAACCAGGAAGAAATAGAAAATATAAAGACACCAAACACAAGCACTGAAATTGAGACTGTGATTTAAAACCTTCCAACAAACAAAAGCCCAGGACCAGATGGCTTCACAGGCGAATTCTATCAAACATTTAGAGAAGAGCTAACACCTATCCTTCTGAAACTCTTCCAAAATATAGCAGAAGGAGGAGCACTGCCAAACTCATTCTACGAGGCCACCATCACCCTGAAACTAAAAGCAGACAAAGATGTCCCACAAAAAAGAAAACTACAGACCAATATCACTGATGAACATAGATGTAAAAATCCTCAACAAAATACTGGCAAATAGATTCCAGCAGCACATTAAAAGGGTCATACACCTTGATCAAGTGGGGTTTATCTCAGGAATGCAAGGATTCTTCAATATATGCATGTCAATCAATGTTATATACCATATTAACAAATTGAAGAATAAAAACCATATGATCATCTCAATAGATGCAGAAAAAGCTTTTGACAGAATTCAACACCCATTTATGATAAAAACTCTCCAGAAAGTAGGCATAGAGGGAACTTACCTCAACATAATAAAGGCCATATATGACAGACCCACAGCCAACATCATTATCAATGGTGAAAAACTGAAGCAATTTACACTAAGATTAGGAACAAGACAAGGTTGCCCACTCTCACCACTATTATTCAACATAGTTTTGGAAGTTTCAGCCACAGCAATCAGAAAAGAAAAAGAAATAAAAGAATTAAAATCAGAAAAGAAGAAAGCTGTCACTGTTTGCAGATGACATGATACTCTACATAGAGAATCCTAAAGATGCTACCAGGAAACTAATTAATGCATTTGGTAAAGTAGCAGGATATAAAATTAATGCACAGAAATCGCTTGCATTCCTATACACTAATGATGAACATTCTGAAAGGTAAATTAAGGAATCATTCCCATTTACCATTACACAAAAAGAATAAAATACCTAGGTATAAACTTACCTAAAGAGAGAAAAGACCTGTATGCAGAAAACTATAAGACACTGATGAAAGAAATTAAAGATGTTACAAACAGCTGGAGAGATATACCATGTTCTTGGATTGGAGGAATCAACATTGTGAAAATGACTATACTGCCCAAAGCAATCTACAGATTCAATGCAATCCCTATCAAACTACCAATGGCATTTTTCACAGAACTAGAACAAAATATTTCACAATTTGTATGGAAGCAGAAAAGACCCCAAATAGCCAAAGCAATCTTGAAAAAGAAAAACAGAGCTGGAGGAATCAGGCTCCTTGACTTCAGACTATACTACAAAGCTACAGTAATCAAAACAGTATGGTACTGGCACAAAAACAGAAATATAGATCAATGGAACAGGATAGAAAGCCCAGAGATAAACCCACACACGTATGGTTACCTTATATTTGCTAAAGGAGGCAAGAATATACAATGGAGAAAAGACAGCCTCTTCAATAAGTGGTGCTGGGAAAACTGAACAGCTACATGTAAAAGAATGAGATTAGAACACTCTGTAACATCATACGCAAAAATAAACTCAAAATGGATTAAAGACGTAAATGTAGGGCCAGATACTATAAAACTCTTAGAGGAAGACCTAGGCAGAGCACTCTATGACATAAATCACAGCAAGATCCTTTTTGACCCACCTCCGAGAGAAATGGAAATAAAAACAAAAATAAACTAATGGGACCTAATGAAACTTAAAAACTTTTGCACAGCAAAGGAAACCATAAGAAGATGAAAAGACAACCCTCAGAATGGGAGAAAATATTTGCAAACGAAGCAACTGACAAAGGCTTAATCTCCAAGATATACAAGCAGTTCATGCAGCTGAATATCAAAAAAACAAACAACCCAATCCAAAAATGGGCAGATGATCTAAATAAACATTTCTCCAAAGAAGATATACAGATTGCCAACAAACACATGAAAGGATACTCAATATCACTAATCATTAGAGAAATGCAAATCAAAACTACAATGAGATATCACCTCGCACCCGTCAGAATGGCCATCATCAAAAAATCTACAAACCATAAATGCTGGAGAGGGTGTGGAGAAAAGGGAACCCTCTTGCACTGTTGGTGGGAATGTAAACTGATACAGCCACTATGGAGAACAGTATGGAGATTCCTTAAAAAACTAAAAATTGAACTACCATACGGCCCAGCAATCCCACTACTTGGCACATACCCTGAGAAAACCATAATTCGAACAAGAGTCATGTACCGCAATGTTCATTGCAGTTCTATTTACAATAGCCAGAAAATGGAAGCATCCCAAGTGTCCATCGACAGATGAGTGGATAAAGAAGATATCTTTATTGCACATATATACAATGGAATGTTACTCAGCCATAAAAAGAAATGAAATTGAGTTATTTGTAGTGAGGTGGATGGACCTAGAGACTGTCATACAGAGTGAAGTAAGTCAGAAAGAGAAAAACAAATACCATATGCTAACGCATATATATGGAATCTAAAAAAAAAAAAAGGTTCTGAAGAACCTAGGGGCAGGATAGGAATAAAGATATACAGATGTAGAGAACCGACTTGAGGACACAGGGAGGGGGAACGGTAAGCTGGGACAAAGTAAGAGAGTGCCATGGACATATATACACTACCAAATGTAAAATAGATAGCTAGTGGGAATCAGCCACATAGCACAGGGAAATCAACTCGGTGCTTTGTGTCCACCTAGAGGGGTGGGATAGGGAGCATGGGAGGGAGATGCAAGGGGGTGGAGATATGGGGATATATGTTTATGTATAGCTGATTCACTTTATTATACAGCAGAAACAAACACACAAAAAGAAAAGAAAAAAAAATACTGGGGGTAAACTCCATCTTGCTTGGCAAATTTGCACTAGTCCTCTACTTGTAGGCACTCTAGTCATGGTATATCAAAAGGTAATTTGCTTAGAAATTGGTAGATATGCATCTATTTATATATCTTTTTATATCAAGCAATAACCATGCTGCGTAGGTATAATAACAGCATTCAGTTATCTGTATATGCCCAGATGCCATTGACCGTGGATGAAGGATGCTTGCAAGCTCAGGTTTTGTACAAGCCATTCTCACGTGGGCTGTTGCATTGCTCAGTGCTATTTTTGTCCTCTTATTTATCTCAGTTGATGAGGTTTCCCCCGTGTGTGTGTGTGTGTTTGTGTGTGTGTGAGGGGTGCTACACTGTTCTCTGCTGGTTCAGCTCTGTGTCTTCTAGCTGGCTTCCTGTCTTAGTCATCCAGGGAAACAACAGGTCTTTACTAATGCCCTGAAAACTTGGAAGACAGACAGTGTCTTTTCTCTCCTTATTAGTGATCATAGCTCTTTCTTTATAACCTGTAGCAAAAACAAAAGAAATCCCCTAAAACTCCAAAACTCAGAACCCAAACTAAAACAAAAAACAAGAAAACAATAAAATCTCAGATCAGGGAAATTCCACTAGAAATAGGACTGTTATAGGGTCTCAAAGATTGGAACAGCATCTCATTTTGGAAGTTAACTGATTAAAAAAGTAAAGATCCATAGTGGGTGAGTGCAGTGCATACTATGTGTGTTTTAGCTAAGAGAAAAAAAAGCTTTAAGAATGTGACTGAATTTTTAAAGTGCCTAGCGAGAAAATAAATTAGAAAAGTTTCTATCTCCTGATCATCACTAACAGATCAGTTGCCTCTCCAAGGTTACTAGAGATGTCACAGCTGTTTGTAATGTGTCAGTCCGGGTTCCTTTTTGTTATCTATTCTAGGAAATATTTGTGGGTATATAGAGATCTCAATTTGAAGACATTTCTTTTGTATATGATCCTTCCATTGAAAGTCTCAATATTAATATGCGTTTCATTAGATATGTAAAATATTTTCTTCTAGATTATTTTATAGTATTTTTTTCATAATTTTCTAAATTTCTTTCATGACATTTTGCTGTCATGAATTTGATGTCCATGAGTTTGAGTATGCAAACTATTTTGAATATATCATTTTTGTATTGTGGATTTAAGGCTTTGAAGAAATTACTTTCTTATTCTTCTACTCTCTGTCCTACTCCTTTTCTTTTATTTATGAAAATTAGTTTTAAAATTAATTGCGTTCCTTTTCCAGGGTTGACAATGAGAATTTTCAAATAAGTACCATATATTCAATTCTTAAGGGAGCAAAGCAAAAAGAGGAAAAAATTCACCTAAAAGTGAATCATTATAAATTTCAAACTTTTTGAAATACTTTTTAAATTTAAAAAGGTTCTTAGTAGCAATTTGTATTAAATACTTTAAAATGAAGGCTCATTATTGTCTAAAAAAATTAACATCTTAGAGAAAGTGATGATAACTAAGGAAAAATGACAGAAATAAAGAATGATGGAGGAAGCTCTACACAGTTACATACTTTGCAAAGATAGAAAAAATTCTAAGTTTTTTGTCTTGTTTCTAAGTCTAAGAAACATATCTCTCTGGCATCCTATTTCTGATTGCTCAAGTTTGGGAAATAATTTCATTAAGTCCGTAGTCAAATTTTCGCCTAGCCATAATCACCTAGACAATCTCTAAAATTTTTTTACATTTTGATTGGTTAATACCTACATACTTATGATTAATGTACATTTTTCTAATGCATGACTTTCTAGAAGCCCTGTAGTCATAGCCAGTGGGGTAGGCCATTTTGTTATGATGATGTAAGTGGACTTCTGCTAATATACATCTTTGTTTTAAATGGCTGATTTTACTATATAGTAAAGTAATAACAACTAAAGTTATGATATTTATGCAACATTTTCTCTTCAGGAATCTCCCATTAGCCATATTATTCTACTTTCAGGAATTTATTATTTTTACATTTCTGAAAATTTTAGGTTTGCTCAAATGATAAAAACATTAAAATTTTACAATAATTTTCTTTACCTTAGATCAGTTTCACCTTCTAACTGAAGTCATAAAAGAAAGAAGCTCTGAATCAATTACAACAGATAGTAAAATGTAGATTTCCTGAGCATACTGCATTGTCTTAATTATCAACAGATTTAAACTACAATAAATATCCCCGACTTAACTTTAAATTACCTTAGATAGCAATATTCAAACATTAATTTTTAATTATTCTATTTTCCCAAGTTTCTGATTCTCAAGGGTTAACTATATTTTTAAATTGGGGCATATTTTATTATGAGTTAAATACATAAATTTTTAGTAAGCTGCTCTATCAGTTATAACATATGCATATACGCATATACCCATATAACCACCACTCAGAGAAGATACAGAAAATGTCCTTCACCTCAGAAAATTCCCATGTGCTCTTTCCCTTCTAATAGCCCATAATCCTCCTTCCTGTTTCCAGAATTAACCACTTTTCAATTTACAGCACCATGAATTAGTTCTCTCTATTTTGTATTTCACATACATGATATTATAGAGTATGTATTCCTTTTTGTTTGGCTTCTTTCAAGGTATTTTTTGAAATCCACCCATGTTGTTGTGTGTACTAATAGTTCATTCATTTTATTGGTGTTAATATTTCTCTCTCTTTCTTTATATACAGAAAACACTTCTTTATCCATTCTCTTTTGATGGGTTTTTGGGTTGATTCTTGAATATTATAATAAGACCAACATTAATTTTCTTACACAACTATTTTTGTAGACAAATGCAGTAATTTCTGTTAAGTATATACCTAGCAGTGGAATCACCAGGTTAAAGTTAAAGGTATGTTGAACTTTAGTAGAAAATGTCTATTTCCCAAACACCTCTATCATTTTACACCCCTCCTAGAGTTAAGGAGAGATCCATTTGTTCTCCATCCTTACTAACACTTGCTATTGTTAGTTTTAAATTTTATCCATTCTGGTGATAAATATTATTTCATTGCAATTTTAATTTGTATTTTTATGATAAATAATGACACTGAGCATATGTTTATATATACATAAAATGATGCTTATTGAACATATTGATATTACCTTTTACCTTTTTTTTTCTCCACGTCTGTTCAAGTTTTTGACTGTGTTTTGAATTGAGTTGTCTTTTTCTGATTTACTTATTGGAATTCTTTTTTTCTGTTCTGGATTTAAATCTTGGTCATATTTTCCCCCAGCCTATTTCTTGCCTTTTTACTTTCTTAATAATGTTTCTTGATCAGTGAAATATTTTAATTTTGATGATTTAAATTTATTACTTAGGTTGGGTTTTACTGAGCTTTTTGAATATATATTGGCAACATTTTAGCCATTATATTTGCTAATATTTTTTGCTTCTTTTTTCTCACATCTTTTTATGATGGTCCAATCTCACAATATATATTAAATTGTATAATGTTGTCCACATATCTCTCATATTTTGTTCTGTTTTTATATTATCATTTTGTCTCCATGCTCCACTTTGTGTAATTTCTTTTTTCTTTTTGAGTTACTTTTTTAAAAAATTTTATTTATTTATTTGGTTGTGCCAGGCCTTGGTTGTGGCAGGCGGGATCCTTAGTTGCAGCTCATGGGCTCCTTAGTTGTGGCATGCAAACTCTTAGTTGTGGCATGTGCGATCTAGTTCCCTGACCAGGGATCAAACCCGGGCCTCCTGCACTGGGAGCACAGAGTCTTAACCACTGCACAACCAGAGAAGTCCTCCACATTGTGTAGTTTCTACTGCTACTAGTTTCCTGATCCTTCCTTCTGTGGTGTCCAGTATACTGTTAAACTCATCTGACACATTCTTAATTTACATTATTGTAAATATCTTAGAATGAATTCCTACATTATTGTACATGTTGTAGAATATCCAAAATTTCATTCCTGTTTAAATTCTCCATTTTTCATGTTAATGGTTAAGTATACATTTTTTAATCCCTACATCTGATCTTCTGTGTTTTGCATCAGTTGACCCTTCTTTCCCTTATGTTTTCTTTGCATATCTTGAAATGTTTTATGTATACTGGACATTGTATATAAACAAACCATAAACCTATGGAGGATATCATTTTTCCCTAAAAAGGGAAAGTAGCTAGGATGCAGGCCAGATCACTTCAAGCAGGAATTTATTTGAACTGGGGCTTAGTTCTAACTTTACTTAATTTGGGTTAACTTCTGGTTTCTCAAAACTTAACGTCAAGATTTATTTTCTTTTCTAATTTCCAAAACCAGGATGGCAGTCTTTGTCCTGTATGTATTGCAACATGCAGGGCTTTGGGATCTGAGCGCTGAGAGGGTAATATCTGTCTGCTTTTCCACTGCACACTGGCACATACTCAGCTAAAGCCCATGGCAGAGAATCTGCGAGCAGAGAGAATAAGTTTTGAGTTTAGATGTTCTCCAAATCCCTATTTACCACATCAGACTAGTTGACCATTAACGTCCCTGCTTGGTTCCTCTTCCCCCTCAAGAGCTCCTCTGCCTATGACAGGACAATTTCCCACCTATACTTAGAAAATATCCCATGCAGGTAAGCAGCTGCCAATTTCCACTAACTTTCTGAGCACCAGTTAGTTTAGACTCTTTTGCATGCAAAACTCTTAGGTGCCTTAAAAAATTCTGTTATTTTAAATATATCTTTTTCTAGTTTTTTTTTTTACAATGAAGTAATGACCTGCCATGCTTTATATATTCAAGCCAGAATCTGAAATCCCAGCATGTAGTTTTAATTATTGCCCCAATTATTTAATTTTTATCAACTTCCTTTTTTTTTACATTTGGTGTGTAAATTCTATCTGTTTCTAATTTGGAAAAATATAGTCCTGTTCCTTACCACAGTTATTATAAGCAATAAAACTGAGTTAGGACAAAAATATAATTAACATGTTTTTGATTTCAAGGAAATAATTGAAGAGGAAAGAGAAAAAAAGTATCTAACTATAAATTACAATGAGACTAACTGGAATATTAACTCAGTTTGGACTCAGTTTAATGCCATTCCTTCCAGATTTGCCATTTTATGTCATAGCAGTGGCTAATAATTAAAAAGAATATAGAAAAATAAATGTATCTACTTCTTTTCTGTCAAAGCAATGACATTTGTTTATAAAGAAAGCAGAAGAAGCAACTTAGTCCACAGCACTATGACAGTGACCAAAGCAGACAGAACTGAAACAATCGATTCAGTGTTTTTCCTGCATCAAGGCACCCAGGAGGCATGTACGTGCCCCGCTAAATGGATTTCTGGGCTACAGGGAGATCAAAACCTTTAGGCCCAAACTGATTTTTGCTGTGATCATATAGATTTGGTTAATAATAAGAAAGGGCTATTTGGCTTCAGGGCAGATTTTCAGATTGTTAATCACTGTGTTGTTTTTCTCTTTAGAACTGTCATATTTATCATTTGGCTATGTCTCTTGTGTTGATGAGTTTCTGATTTCTTAGGGGAAGTGATTGATTCAGAAAGATCTTAATCAGCATGCTACTGGCAGAAAATATATTTTTGTTATTTAAAGAACATATATTGAGTTCCAACTTCCTGAGGCATAGCATGTTCCTATGGGATAGATACAGCATAATTTAAAAATGTTTATTTGTTCTTTATGACCATATTAATATGCATTCTTGAAGTAATGTGGAAAATGTCAGAAAGCAACAAATCCAGGACTTGCCGCAATTTATTACAAAGGGAAGATCTGAAAATAAAATGGTTATCTATGGTTATCTTCATGTTTGGTGATGAGTTGTTAAGGAAATCAGGATTGAGTCCTAAGCTTGGTTTTGAAGGAAGCATTTGAGGGTGAGTAACAGTGAGGTAGGGTTGAAGATGACCGTAATTACCAAAATATACATGACGATGTTATTTTAATAAAGATTAGTGCCTTCTTAAACATTGAAATGTTATAAAAGTAGACAGTAAACAGATAAAGACCAGTTATGTAACTTCTTATACCCTATTAAAATAATAAACACTATAAACTAACCTATATTCCATTTGTTTTTTCCCTCTTATTCATCTAGAATTTTTATAGGAAGGAATTAAGTGCTTGGTTAATAATTATAGCCTATACAATTAATTTCACAGCTCACAGTGCAGATTTCCAGTTGAAAGATTATTTATAATCACATAATTTTTAAATATTTGGACTTTGAAAGAATAAATAATGCTGAATGGAAAATATATTGGGAAATAATGAACAAATTAGGAAAAATCATCAACAAAAGGATGTTCTTAAGAAATTCTGGAGAAACACACTTTTTAATGTCTTATTATAAACTAATTGAAATATCACAGCTTACCCATTTGATGTCAAGAGTTCAACTCATTTCATTTAGTAACACTATTGTACAAAGACTCATTTTCGTGCACACCAGCATGCTGAGGCCAGCATCTCTGTCACAATAAGACATAACAATCTCTCCCTGATTTATCTGATTACACATTGTCCTAAATTCAAACACAACAACAACAACAACAACAAAAAAACTGGAAAAAAACTAGATGGAAATCTTTTTAAGAAAATGGTTTGGTTCATAGACCAATTTTGATTCATAGACCAAGTTTTAAAACAACTACCTATACTAATACTACTGTTACTATTGCTCCCTAAGTAATAATTTGTCTCTATTGGATAGTAGTAACTTAGTGACTTTCTGAGTCATTGTGTTTCTATTAGATATGCCATTGTCACTGTTTATTCACAAGTAGGGTCTATTTTATCACTGTATCAAAATAATAATAAAGAGTAACAGAAAGAGATTGTCCCCACCAATACAAAAACTGGGGTAGAAAATGTAATTCTTTAACACACAATGGTACGGTGCTTATGATGTGAGACTTATTCCTGCAAGCATTCATTTTTACTCTTTTTTTTTTTTCTATACTGTATATCAAATGAAGTCCCTATAGGTACTATCTTCCTTCTAATAGGATTATTTATTGCTATTTCAGGCTTCTCCTTCCTCTTAGAGAAACGGCATAACCGTTTTCCCGGGTCCTTTGTATTCTTACACCCCGTATTCAGCCTTTGTACTGCTGTGACTCCCCAAGTAATTGCTGAGGATACTAGTAGGGAGAGGACAGTGCAGCAAGCCCAGAGTGTGGTCTTGAGACCAGGAGTGTGAAAGGGATATTGTAACGAGCTCATGCATTGTAAGCCAAGCTCTTAGATTCAACTTCAACTGTTTCTGATAGTTTTGACAATGAAGGAGTAGCTTGACATTTCCTTCTTGGGCACATAAGTGCCATCTCTCATCCCAGGTAGCTAGTGATTTCAAGAACTGCAGAGTCGAGGCTGAAGTGCTCTGTCTGTGGAACACATCTCAGGTGAGAAAACTGAAGATCAAGTGGTGTCAAACAGAAATGGCATTCTTCTGTAAAAGTTTGAAAAAATAAGTGAAGGTATTCTGAGTAGGAGTGTATAAGGATGAACTTTGTAGGAATAAACAGCCTTGGAACTTATAAAAATTCAGAGGATTCAAGGAAATGATTCAAGGGATTCTAGCATCTGGTGGGAATTGCAAAAGATTATCTATAATTTAATTAATTCACATAACTTTGGATCATTTTTGAGATTGAAATTTTAAACCTAGAGATTGGAATTTAAGTCTATTGTTCACTTTTGAAAGCACCTATGTCCAAAATGGATCCCATTTCTAACCACATATGGTTATAGTGAGTTGGACAAAGTATTTGACCTCTTTGGATCCCAGTCATAACATATGTAGACTAAGGGTATTTATGGTAAAATTACTTTCACTGAATAAATGAAATTATTTATATAAAGAGCTTAGAAAGTACCTGCTGCAAACGTGCCCCATGTACATTAGCCACCAGTTTTATTATTAACCAAAGCATATTTTGCATAGTAAGCATGGTTTATATAGTTTATACACATTTCATATTTGCAAATCAGTGATTGGCAGAAGCTCATATAGTGTGTTTGTTTTGATTTTGAGCTTTGTGGTTATTTGAACAGACTTTTAGACCTAAGCTTCCTAAGTACCTAGATGTTAGAGACTCATAATCATATGAAGTAAAATATATAAAATGTGGTCTGGCAATAATTCCTCCAGTCCCTTTCTAGCTATATGTGATTCAAAGCATTTTCTGTCCTCATTTGGTTTTCAGCATTTTCAGGAATTCAAGAGGTATCAAAAGGAGACAAAATGTATGTTAGGACCCAGGCATCCCATTGTTCCGTTATTTCCAAGATGAAGGAGCAAGAGAATGGAAATAGAAGGTCACAGGTAACTCTCAATCATGAATTTCATCATCTCAAAAGAGGCACAAAACAAAATTAAAGTTTTCAAAAAGTAAAACAAAAATGCCTGGAGGAACTCTCTTTGCTAAGAGAACAATTCCTTCCTGAGCATGGTTATTAACAAGGAAGACATTTATTGAGTCTTGCAAGAATAGAGGCTAAAAGCTACCAGTCTCATCTGGGGTCATAAGTTAAAAATACCATAAATCAAAGATCTCTGATTTCTGATAACAGAAATTGTGCCTCAGTAAAAGATTCACTCAAGCATGGGTGTAACAGCAGAGGATGCATAAGGTCTCTTGGGTGCCACTTGAGAAAGCAGCTGGGCTGTATTCTGGTTCTCTCTGAAGTTTGTTTTCAGGCAAGCACCAGATGGATTGCATATTAGATACAATTTCATCTGGAACATTTCCTGATGTCATTGTCCAGAAGTTTTCTTAGGCATTTTTACTAGAGCACTCTTGAGCTGGAATTCCTGATAGGAATAAAGAAAAGGGTTTTTATAATTTCTATATTGATGCTGGCAGCTCTGCCTTTCTTTTTTTAAAAAATTATCTCTTTCAATTACTTTATTTTGGGAGTAGAATATAGAGTATTTAATAGGTTGGCATTGTGTTTAGAATTTAACTATAGGAGACACTAAAATAACGGCATCAGTTATAACAGGATATTTATTGCTTGGAAAATGATGGAGTCAAACGGCATTGATTTCTGGCATAATGTACTATGACCCTCATCCATCTGTTCAGGGCCTGATGCAGAAATCAATATATTCTCTTCCTGGGGAAGCCCAAGGCATTCTCTGCATTTAGACATGGGGCTTCCAGATTGCTAAAGTGATTAAAAAATAATCAAGGCCTTCCAGAAGCTTTACTTTCTATCACACTCTAAAAAGTTTTCCCTTAAAAAGAACTCTCTCTGATCAAATTTTGTTATTCAGTTTATTTCTTTCATTTTTTGCAATTCAATTATTGTGCAGTTATAGTGATTATATCTCTTGAGACTCCCAGCTGAGTTCAAGTAAAAGTGCATTTGTAGACTGGTTTAAAATCTACCACTAGTAAAATATGACTCCTCTTAAAGTATCAATAAATACTTATGGTAGAATATTTCAAGGTTGTTAGGAAAGTGTGTCTGACCTCAGTTTGGGGCAGCAGGGGGAATTTGTATTGCTTTAAGAAATAGTCTAAAATCTTACAAATTTTGATATTGTTATCAATGTATCTAAAATTGCTGACTTTTTCCTTGGACTAAAGACAAAATTGGTAATTTACTAACATACTAAAAAAGTTTCAAAAATTGTATTCTACTACAATAATTTTATGATTGCTAATGCAAAAGCCTGAGAATCTGAAAGTAGCTTGTGTTTCAGCAGTTAAAAAACAAAGCAAAATTTTTTCACATAATTCTGACAGGACTGTGTTGGCCTGAATCAAAGAAAAATTGAAGTTTCGTTGAAAGTGGAAGAAAGTGGTTTTCTCTCTCTCATATGGTAAGGTCAAACAGATTTTATTTTCCTCTCTGACCTAAGTGGATATTAGGAACGTGATTTTGTGAATGCTGGAGACAATAATTACTGAGGGACCTCAGCCTCTTTCCTATTTATCTTTGCTTCAGGTCATTTTCTGTCTTGGTGTGGTTTTCAGTGTTTATATCAGGGTTTCTAGAAAAGTCATTATGCAAAAATATATGGTTGAGGAAATATTAATTAAAGTGCCAAATTCTTTGTGAATAGATTCACAATGATCTTTGTAAAGTATTTATTATAGAAACCTTTGAAGAAAAAAATGTGGTTATGTAATAATTTATGTAAATATTATAAATAGTTCCTTTCAAATAAATGATAACCCTAGAAAAATGCAGAATTGCCTATGATACAGATGCTATTTCATGAGTAGGTCACCTTTTTGAATTAGCATCTATCTCACTGTAGTGTCCATCAACATCACTATAACTCCTTACATTAAAAAGGTTAGTATATACTTGAGTATGCTGCCAGTAATCTGAAAGTAGATATGGTAGGTTCTCATTATTTGCAGTAGTTAAGCTTTATAAAAGCATGCTGAACCCTGAATTAATGACTGTTGAATCATTGCTTCTAGAAGAAATACAGGGTTAGGTTCCTGCAGCTTTTGCTCACACAGTTTTCATCAACAGATCAATGCGTAACGTCATTTTGTGTGTATTACTGTTTAGAGACACTCTATTTATGTATATTATTGATCCTCTAACACTGAATGCACAGCCCGCAGTGCTATAATTCATGCCTGAGTGAAGCTTATCCCACACGTTTTCTTTTCTTTTTTTTTTTATAATGCAAATTTTTTTGGTTTTCTTCATAAGGCATGTCACATCCTTCTTGAGCTTAGAAAGACTAGACAGCACTTCAGCATTACACTTCGGGGATTTTAAACAGCAAAATCACCAACAAAACCCTCAAATATGTGAAAAACATGGCTCTAAATTGACCACAAAAGGATACTTTTTTACAATGTAAAAGCTAAAAACAAGGCAGAGCATTGCCTTGTTTGATCTCAGCTGGGAATGTATGTGTTAGGTGATTCAAATTTTTTGCTTCTCTGTGCATGTCCAGAAATGATCTGAAAGTACCTTGAGTATTAATTTTGAGGTTACAAATAACTTTTAGCAAGTAGGTAAATTCACAAATATGGAATTTGTAAATAATGAGCATTGCATGTAATCAGATAAATCTTAATAGTTTTTATCCCCACTATATATCAGGTCCTGCGTAGAATGCTATCTTTATAGTTGTAATCTGAATCTTAAAAGCAAAATTTCCAAAGCAGCATTTTGTTATGGAAATGAAAAGCAAGGATAACAAAGTTTCTTACTTTACCATATTTCATTTAGTGATGCTAAATGATTGCACCCTAGACAATCTATCTACTAAGCAGTTAGAGAAAACTTTCTTACAAAAATTCTTTTAATTCAGCCATACTTTTAGAGTACTTCTCAAAGATTTTGGTTTTACAGAGGTGAATATATATTTGAGTCAATGAAAAACTCAGTGGAACATGAGAAGCTTGTTAAAACAAAGTGAAAATTGCCAGAGCTATGTATCTTTTACTAAAAATAAATAAATAAAGTAATGCACATGAAAAACAAATAATATGAGAGTTTTTTCACAGTTACGTTGCTACTCCAAATCTGATCAAATTAATAGTAACTAAAAATTGCTCCCATCTGTTTAGGAACTGATGCTTAATCTGTTGATGATATAAATTCTCTGCCTAGTGGACAGGTGGCAGGGAGTTAAAAGACCATTTGTGAAAAGACCTCCATTGATGCTAATTGCCAGCCTTGAACTAGCCAAGAGTTGAACAAGAATAGGATCCATGCTAATTTTTTCAGAGCAAGATTAAAACATATTGGTGAGCAGGATCTTAATTCTTTTCAGTCTTCCTACAAATATTATTCGTTAGACTAAAATTTTGTAAATGATTTAGAAGATATACAGTACTGTCTGTGGATTCAGGCATTGCACACTGTAGATATCACTAATTGTTACTAAGCCAAGAATTGTTTATAAGCAATCCTCTGCTTTGTGGTTTGGGTGAGGAGTGGGGTTTCTATTTAATCATAAATACTTGCTTAACAGCTTTAACTTGTACAGTATGAATTGATGATCCAGTTTCAAAATTTTGCATGCAAAATTTATATAAGAATTACAATACAGACTTACATTTTTAAAAACAAAAATATTTAGCAGTTCCTTTTATATCTTGCAGTAATTTTGAGTTACAACAATCAGTTTCATGGATCTTGCAAATACTAGTTAAGTAGTTAAAGGATTTCAGTTTTCCAGAGTAATGAATAATTTAAATGCAATTTAGATATGTGCTATATATAGTATATATATATATATATAAAGGCTCATCCAAACTATACTATAAGAAAAAATTCTCATTTTAAAATGCTGTAACAGCAAAACATATGTAACAAAAAATAAAATATCAAAAATCTATGACCATGCTCTTTTGGGGAAGAGAAAAAACTTAAATTATCTAGGGTCTTTCTTTTCCATTGGGATAGGATTGGCAATAGTATTCTGTGTCTGAAGATCATCTCTCCTTTAAGTCTAATTCTGGTGAGCTCAGTTATCACAAATAACCTGACTCAGAATCTCATCCTTCTCACCTGCTACAGGTCAGAGCATTTGTGTGTTCTTTCCTAGACTGATATCACTATTTATTTTCTTTTTTAAAAAGTATTATCTATTTATATTATTTATTTATTTGTGGCTGCGTTGGGTCTTTGTTGCTGTGTGTGGGCTTTCTCTAGTTGTGGTGATCGGGGGCTACTCTTCACTGTGGTGCACGGGCTTCTCACTGTGGTGGCTTCTCTTGTTGCGGAGCATGGGTTCTAGACACCTGGGCTTCAGTAGTTGCAGCATGCGGGCTCAGTAGTTGTGGCTCAGTGCTCTAGAGTGCAGGCTCAGTAGTTGTGGTGCACGGGCTTAGTTGCTCCATGGCATGTGGGATCTTCCTGGACCAGGGCTAGAACCCTTGTCCTCTGCATTGGCAGGTGGATTCTTAACCACTGTGCCACCAGGGAAGCCCCAATATCACTATTTCTGATTGAGAAACTTAAATCTAAAGACCACAAGAACTGCCTTCAAAGTCTGGGTGACACTAAGATCATGATCAACAGAGTCCCCATTGGTTCCTCATTCGGACAATCACACTAAAACTTCATATCTTCCTCTGTAAACCTCTAGGACTTGGTGAATCAGTACTTTGCATTTAGCCATTTCATGTCTCACTAAGCTAGGGGAATTGAAGATAAAACTTCCCACATAATTCCTAATTCATCTCTATAGTTTGATCAAATTGAACACTTGAAAAAAGACTCTTAGAAAAGCAGAAGAAAGATGGAGGGACACAAACCAAAATGAAGGATGTGAGACTTCTAGTTCAGTTCTGACATGTGAAGAGCTTGAAATTGTTACTCTTACAACAAGAAAAAGCAGGGCAAACTGGAAGTCAGCTTTTCTTGGACCCATCAGAGAGCTGATCTTTGGGCAAATGGTCACCCTAAACTCTGGAGAGTCAGATACAGGAAGAGACAAACAGCTCCTGAGATTGGTTTACCTGGAACAGAAGCCTTTGGGATTTATAAGATGGTAGGAAAAGTTAAGTGGCTATTTTGAAGAATTGCTGGGGCTGAGTGTAGGCTAACATATGAGTGAAAAAATCCCAGTTGCTGCAGTCATAGGTGGATCCCACACTCATTCAGTCTTTGACTCCAGGAACCCCCCTGGGTTATCCCAGTGAGCCTTTGAGAAAAATGTCCTTCTGGCCGAGAGCTGGAGGAGGGGTGTTATAGCCATCATGGAAACTTGCTCAGACTTTTCTCCCTACAAAGCCTGTTCTCCAGGGGGAATGAACTTGCCAGAGGGCAATTCTGAAAACTTATCACAGGTAAGGGAAGGGAATTTCACCCCAGCTTCAACTTTCTTGTATCCCCTAGGGAAAAAGCAAACAAGCAAACAAACAAGAAAAACACCAACAAAAAATCATTCAAAACAAAATAAAAAATCAAACTCAACAGGGAAGAGGGTTTTAAGGAAATATATTGGGAATACTATAGCCAAGGAAGAGTGTAAGAGGCAGGGAGGAGAACAAGTTATACCCCTGGAGAAGGTACAGACATACTTGTGAAGACCACACCCTCAAGACACTGGCTCACTAAAAGACTGCATCTTAATCAGAATACTATTGAATGTGTCCTCTTCCCCATGCCCCATCATCACACCCAAAGCCCTTTAGTATACTAAGAGGAGATTACAACGGAAAGAGTTGCAAGACACAGACTGTCTCTAAGCAGCAGTATAAGGAGAGCCCAAAATCCCAAGTCAGGAGGCAAAAACAAGAACACTAGAAGAATTTGAAGTCTCTGATACCTATAGCTGTAACAACCTTAAACACAGTCTAGCTTCTAGCCATATTAACATGAATCATTATACTAAAGTCCTATTTATTTGAGTACCTATTATCTGATACAACATGTCCAGCTTTCAACAAAAAAATCTAAGCTAAGCTAAAAGGTAAGAAAAAATACAATTTGAGGACATAAAGCAAGCTTCAGAACTACACTCAGAAAAGACACAGGTGTTGGGACTATCAGACAAGGAATTTAGCATAGCTATGATTAATATTTAAAGGACCCTAATGGGAAAATTAGATAACATGCAAGACCAGATGGATAGTATCAGCAGAGAGATGGAAACTATAAGGAAGAACCAAAAGGCAATGCTAGAAATGAAAAAAATAACATTGTAACACAAATGCCTTTGATAGGTTTATTAGCCTCCACACAGTTGAGGAAATAATTAGTGAACTTGAAGATAGCTCAATGGAAACTTCCCAAATTGAAAGACAAAGAGAAAAAAAATAAATAAAAGCAAGCTGAATAGCACATCCAGACTGTGTGGGATAGCAATCAAAAGGTGCACAAAATTGGAATACCAGAGGGAGAAAAAGGCAAACAAGGCAAAATAAATATTTGAAGTAATTATGGCTAAGAACTTTCCAAAGTTAGTGAAAGATACCTAACTGCAGATCCAAGAAGCTCAGAGAACATCAAATAAGATAAACAGAAAACAAAGAATGCTGTTATATCAAAACCCTGTTCTATCACTTTTCTCAAAATATGGTAAAATTTTTTTCTCTTGGTACAAATATTTTTCTAAATGAATATGATGCTAGTGGTTCTTCTTGGAATGTGTCTTGGCAATTATTACCTTGTTTTATGAGGCAATCATAACTACTGTTCTGGTATACCTTATTTTATTGTGCTTCACAGATATCATGTTATTTACAAATTGAAGTTTTGTGGCAACCCTGTGTGGAGCAAGTCCATGGTGCCATTTTTCTAACAGCCTTTGCTCACTTCATGCCTCTGTGTCACATTTTGGTAATTCTCACAATATTTCAAACACTCCACCAACAAAAAGATTACAATTCACTGAAGGCTGACTTCCCTGGTGGTCCAGTGGTTAAGACTCCGCACTCCCAATGCAGGGGGCCCAGGTTCGATCCCTGGTCAGGGAACTAGATCCCGCATGCCACAACTAAGACCTGGTGCAACCAAAAAAAAAAAAAAAAAAACAATTCACTGAAGGCTCAGATGATAGTTTGTACGTTTTAGCAATAAAGTATTTTTAATTAAGGTATGTACACTTCTTTAGATATAATGCTATTGCACACTTAACAGACTATAGTATAGTGTAAACATAACTTTTATATGCACTGGGTAACCAAAAAATTTGCATGACTTGCTTTATAGCAATACTCACTTTATTGTCGTGGTCTGAAACCAAACCCACAGTGTCTCCAAGGTATTTCTGTATTGGTCCTGAAGGTATCATCTGGACAAACAGGATATGTATCACAGTACATACTAGTACACGAGTATATTTATTCCCCATATACTATCTGCCATCTGCTCTCCTTTCCTTCCCACCCAAATGGGATAATTACAAACAGAACTTCAAGAAAATAATTAAAACATGTCTGGTATATGTGAATTTCACATTTTTATATTGTTATATGGCAAAAAGCCATGTTTTGCATGAAAAGAATTCATAATTAGTTTTTAGCAAAGTATGAATTTGCAAAGGGCTATATGTATATATAGTCCCCCAAGATCCTGAATATTTGGAGAATATTGCTTTTACTGAGTAATTTTTGGGAATTGTATTTCCAAATGGATGATGATGCCTTCAAAATAGTTATTTTAATGTTATATAATTTCAACTTATTCAGGAAATGCAAGCAAAACTTAATTCTAAAGCTGTTTAGATTTTCACTTATAAAAAATCTACTTTTTATGTTCTCTCTGTCAGCTACATGTAGTAATTTGCAGGGAACTTTTCCATTCTTTGCCCTCTAGCTCCACTTTCCACCAGAAAAATGATATTGTAGTAGGTATCTCTAAATTGGTCCATGGAATCATTAGTTTCAGTGTTGGTAGAGACTACAGAAGCAACCTTATCCAACATTTTCATTCCTTCATTTAATTGATGAAAAATTGAGGTTCAAATTCAGGAAGTGGCTTGTCCAAGTTGAAGAAAATTCTGATATTCTTAGCTAATTAAAATAGAATTAATTTGAAATAGAATTTATTTCTGAATTATTAGAAGTAATAAATCAAGGAAAAAATTTCAAAGCATTTGATGGCCATAAAAACCAGAATTTTAGATACCATAGAAGAGAATGAGGTGTGATTTTGTAGCTTCCTTTTTAAAAAGAAAATAGAGGGAGATATCTAATAATATTTATTAAAAATGTAGATTAAGACTTAGGGTATAGATTCTGTTCTTTTGATGGAACATGACAGAAGAACAAATACTTCACCCTTCTGGGCTCCAAATTCTCTCACAGATCCCACTTAGATTCAATTATTTACTTTCTGTTAATATGCTTTTTATATTTTATTGATGTATTCTCAGAATAATATCTTAAAGCTCTAAGGAACTATTCAGAGATCTATTTAGAGCAACTCATTTATTTTACAAATTAAAATGAATGAAAAGCTTATGGAAGTGAGTTAAAACTCAGACTGAGTGATGTCATATTAGGAAATATGTAGGGTCTTGTTTTTCTCATGCGTAAATGTTCTGCCTTTTCAATTGAACATGGAGCATATAACTTTCCTTTTTTATATAGTTTCCGTCTTATTCCTCACTAATTATTTTAATGCTATTTTCAGAACCTAAATAACTTTAAGAAAATATTGACCAATTTTAAAATTCTTCTGACCTCAATATAAAATAAAAATTAAATTAAAAAATAAATAAAATTCTTCTGGAATAAATCCTGAATGAACAATTGGAATGGCAAAGGGAGCTCTTAGAAGGTAAGGCCAAAATTTCACAATTTAGAATTAGGATTTGCATTGCCTATGCCGATATATTCTAAAGGCAAATATAAACAAAATCATTGTTTGAAGTCAGGCATCAGCTGGATTATCCTGTTGCAAAGCTCCCTTGACCTTGAGAGTGGGTCTGCTTCTAGAATTGAGATAAATTAACAGGAGAACTTGGCAGTATGTTCCTTTGGAATCTCTCTTTCTGAATTTCCTACCTGACATGTAATTTTATAAGTGTCACAATAAAATAGCTACAAAATGTAGTGGACAAAACATTACCAGCAAGATCCTACATTTCTTTCAGTATATATTTAAGTATGCAATACTAATAAATAAAAGATAAACTGCTTTAAGATAAAGAAGCATTTCAACAAACATGTCTATAATTATTTCTTCTACTAGTACAGGAAGAATCCTTAAGTCTTTCCTCCCTCTCTCTTTTAAAAATAATTAGATATATTGGATTTATACAACTTTTTTTTTCTAAAATTCTTCATTTGTACAATGCCTTGTAATTTCTACCCTTTTTACACATTACAAATGAGCTCCACAAAGGAGCGTTTGAAGAGGTAGCACTTTTGTTCTGGCTTTTAGCAAACAGTGTGAATGAAAATTACAAGAGTAATATCACTATATGATAATCATTTTCTTTTTAAAAATTTGCTCTACCAGAGAGGAGGGTTTGGAGATTATTGTTAGTTTGTCAGTAGAGAATATTCTCTGTTCCTGAAAAACACCCCCTTGTGCAATTTAAGAAATAAAGATTTCTTTTATGAAAAGGAATTCAGTAAGGAGAACAATTCACTGATCTTTATAATAGGACTACAAAATAGCATCTAAGGCTGGAGAGGTAAGCTGACTACTACTGTGGTTACTGCTGAAGCTATTTTATTTTATTTTATTATTATTATTTATTGGTCTCATTTTATTTTTTAATTTTTATTGAGATATTATTGACATATAACGTTATATTAGTTTCAGGTGTACAACACAATGACTTGATATTTGTATACACTGCAAAATAATCACCACAGTAAGTCTAGTTATCCTCTATCATCATACAAACTTACAAAATAATATATATTTTTTAACATCTTTATTGGAGTATAATTGCTTTACAATGGTGTGTTAGTTTCTGCTTTATAACAAAGTGAATCAGTTATACATATACATATGTCCCCATTTCTCTTCCCTCTTGCATCTCCCTCCTACTCACCCTCCCTATCCCACCCCTCTAGGTGGTCACAAAGCACCGAGCTGATCTCCCTGTGCTATGCGGCTATTTCCCACTAGCTATCTATTTTACTTTTGGTAGTGTATATATGTCCATGCCACTCTCTCACTTTGTCCTAGCTTACCCTTCCCCCTCCCCATATCCTCAAGTCCATTCTCTAGTAGGTCTGTGTCTTTATTCCCGTCTTGCCCCTAGGTTCTTCATGACCTTTTTTTTTTTCCTTTTTTAAGATTCCATATATATATGTTAGCATACGGTATTTGTTTTTCTCTTTCTGACTTACTTCACTCTGTATGACAGACTCTAGGTCCATCCACCTCACCACAAATAACTCAATTTCATTTCTTTTTATGGCTGAGTAATATTCCATTGTATATATGTGCCACATCTTCTTTATCCATTCATCTGTGGATGGACACTTAGGTTGCTTCCATGTCCTGGCTATTGTAAATAGAGCTGCAATGAACATTTTGGTACATGACTCTTTTTGAATTATGGTTTTCTCAGGGTATATGCCCAGTAGTGGGATTGCTGGGTCGTATGGTAGTTCTATTTTTAGATTTTTAAGGAACCTCCATACTGTTCTCCATAGGGGCTGTATCAATTTACATTCCCACCAACAGTGTATGAGGGTTCCCTTTTCTCCACACCCTCTCCAGCATTTATTGTTTTTAGATTTTTTGATGATGGCCATTCTGAATGGTGTGAGATGATATCACATTGTAGTTTTGATGTGCATTTCTCTAATGATTAATGATGTTGAGCATTCGTTCATGTGTTTGTTGGCAATCTGTATATCGTCTTTGGAGAAATGTCTATTTAGGTCTTCTGCCCATTTTTGGATTGGGTTGTTTGTTTTTTTGAGATTGAGCTGCATGAGCTGCTTGTAAATTTTGGAGATTAATCCTTTGTCAGTTGCTTCATTTGCACATACTTTCTCCCATTCTGAGGGTTGTCTTTTCATCTTGTTTATGGTTTCCTTTGCTGTGCAAAAGCTTTTAAGTTTCATTAGGTCCCATTTGTTTATTTTTGTTTTTATTTCCATTTCTCTAGGAGGTGGGTCAATAAGGATCTTGCTGTGATTTATGTCATAGAGTGTTCTACCTCTGTTTCCCTCTAAGACTTTGATAGTGTCTGGCCTTACATTTAGGTCTTTAATCCATTTTGAGTTTATTTTTGTGTATGGTGTTAGAGAGTGTTCTAATTTCATTCTTTTACATGTAGCTGTCCAGTTTTCCCAGCACCACTTCTTGAAGAGGCTGTCTTCTCTCCACTGTATATTCTTGCCTCCTTTATCAAAGATAAGGTGACCATATGTGCGTGGGTTTATCTCTGGGCTTTCTATCCTGTTCCATTGATCTATATTTCTGTTTTTGTGCCAGTACCATACTGTCTTGATTACTGTAGCTTTGTAGTATAGTCTGAAGTCAGGGAGCCTGATTCCTCCAGCTCCGTTTTTCTTTCTCAAGATTGCTTTGGCTATTTGGGGTCTTTTCTGTTTCCATACAAATTGTGAAATTTTTTGTTCTAGTTCTGTGCAAGTGGTAGTTTGATAGGGATTGCATTGAACGTGTAGATTGCTTTGGGTAGTATAGTCGTTTTCACAATGTTGATTCTTCCAATCCAAGAACATGGTATATCTGTCCATCTGTTGGTATCATCTTTAATTTCTTTCATCAGTGTCTTATAGTTTTCTGCATACAGGTCTTTTGTCTCCTTAGGTAGGTTTATTCCTAGATATTTTATTCATTTTGTTGCAATGGTAAGTGGGAGAGTTTTCTTAATTTCACTTTCAGATTTTTCATCATTAGTGTATAGGAATGCAAGAGATTTCTGTGCATTACTTTTGTATCCTGCTACTTTACCAAATTCATTGATTAGCCCTAGTAGTTTTTTGGTAGCATCTTTAGGATTCTCTATGTATAGTATCATGGCATTTGCAAACAGTGACAGCTTTACTTCTTCTTTTCCAATTTGGATTCCTTTTATTTCTTTTTCTTTTCTAGTCGCTGTGGCTAAAACTTCAAAAACTATGTTGAATAATAGTGGTAAGAATGGGCAACCTTGTCTTGTTCCTGATCTTAGTGGAAATGGTTTCAGTTTTTCACCATTGAGGACGATGTTGGCTGTGGGTTTGTCATATATGGCCTTTATTATGTTGAGGCAAGTTCCCTCTATGCCTACTTTGTGGAGGGTTTTTATCATAAATCGGGGTTGAATTTTGTCGAAAGCTTTCTCTGCATCTATTGAGATGATCATATGGTTTTTCCCCTTCAATTTGTTAATATGGTGTATAACATTGATTGATTTGCGTATATTGAAGAATCCTTGCATTCCTGGGATAAACCCCAGTTGATCATGGTGTATGATCCTTTTAATGTGCTGTTGGATTCTGTTTGCTAGTATTTTGTTGAGGATTTTTGCATCTATGTTCATCCGTGATATTGGTCTATAGTTTTCTTTTTTTGTGACATCTTTGTCTGGTTTTGGTGTCAGGGTGATGGCCTCCTAGAATGAGTTTGGGAGTGTTCCTCCTTCTGCAAAATTTTGGAAGAGTTTGAGAAGGACAGGTGTTAGCTCTTCTCTAAATGTTTGATAGAATTCACCTGTGAAGCCATCTGGTCCTGGGCTTTTGTTTGTTGGAAGATTTTTAATCACAGTTTCAATTTCAGTGCTTGTGACTGGTCTGTTCATATTTTCTATTTCTTCCTGGTTCAGTCTCGGAAGGTTGTGCATTTCTAAGAATTTGTCCATTTCTTCCCGGTTGTCCATTTTATTGGCATATAGTTGCTTGTAGTAATGTCTCATGATCCTTTGTATTTCTGCAGTGTCAGTTGTTACTTCCCCTTTTTCATTTCTAATTCTATTGATTTGAGTCTTCTCCCTTTTTTTCTTGATAAGTCATGCTAATGGTTTATCAATTTTATCTTCTCAAAGAACCAGCTTTTAGTTTTATTGATCTTAGCTATTGTTTCCTTCATTTCTTTTTCATTCATTTCTGATTTCTTCCCTTCTGCTAACTTTGGGGTTTTTTTGTTCTTCTTTCTCTAATTGCTTTAGGTGTAAGGTTAGATTGTTTATTTGAGATGTTTATTGTTTCTTAAGGTAGGATTGTATTGTTATAAACTTCCCTCTTAGAACTGCATTTGCTGCATCCCATAGGTTTTGGGTCATTGTGTTTTCATTGTCATTTGTTTCTAGGTATTGTTTGATTTCCCCTTTGATTTCTTCAGTGATCTCTTGGTTATTATTAGGGTGTTCTTTAACGTCCATGTATTTGTATTTCTTACAGATGTTTTCCTGTAATTGATATCTAGTCTTATAGCACTGTGGTCGGAAAAGATACTGATACGATTTCAATTTTGTTAAATTTACCAAGGCTTGACTTGTGACCCAAGGTATGATCTATCCTGGAGAATGTTCCATGAGCACTTGAGAAGAATGTGTATTCTGTTGTTTTTGGATGGAATGTCCTATAAATATCAATTAAGTCCATCTTGTTTAATGTATCATTTAAAGCTTGTATTTCCTTATTTATTTTCATTTTGGATGATCTGTCCATTGGTGAAAGTGGGGTGTTAAAGTCCCCTACTATGATTGTGATACTGTCAATTTCCCCTTTTATGGCTGTTAGTATTTGCCTTATGTGTTGAGGTGCTCCTATGTTGGGTGCATAAATATTTACAATTGTTATATCTTCTTCTTGGATTGATCCCTTGATCATTATGTAGTGTCCTTCTTTGTCTCTTGTAATAGTCTTTGTTTTAAGGTCTATTTTGTCTGATATGAGAATTGCTACTCCAGCTTTCTTTTGATTTCCATTTGCATGGAATATCTTTTTCCATCCCCTCACTTTCGGTCTGTATGTGTCTGTAGGTCTGAAGTGGGTCTCTGCTAGATAGCATATATACGGGTCTTGTTTTTGTATCCATTCAGCCAATCTATGTCTTTTGGTTGGAGCATTTAATCCATTTACATTTAAGGTAATTATCGATATGTATGTTCCTATTACTATTTTCTTAATTGTTTTGGGTTTATTATTGTAGGTCTTTTCCTTCTCTTGTGTTTCCTGCCTAGAGAAGTTCCTTTAGCATTTGTTGTAAAGCTGGTTTGGTGGTGCTGAATTCTCTTAGCTTTTGCTTGTCTATAAAGCTTTTAATTTCTCTGTCAAATCCGAATGAGATCCTTGCTGGGTAGAGTAATCTTGGTTGTAGGTTTTTCTCCTTCATCACTTTAAATATGTCCTGCCACCCCCTTCTGACTTGCAGAGTTTCTGCTGAAAGATCAGCTGTTAACCTTATGTGGATTCCCTTATGTGTTATTTGTTGCTTTTCCCTTGCTGCTTTTAAAATTTGTTGTTTGTATTTAATTTTTGATAGTTTGATTAATACGTGTCTTGGTGTGTTTCTCCTTGGATTTATCCTGTATGGGACTCTCTGTGCTTCCTGGACTTGATTAACTATTTCCTTTCCCATATTAGGGAAGTTTTCTACTATAATCTCTTCAAATATTTTCTCAGTCTCTTTCTTTTTCTCTTCTTCTTCTGGGACCCCTATAATTCGAATGTTGGTGCATTTAATGTTGTCCCAGAGGTCTCTGAAAGTGTCCTCAATTCTTTTCATTGTTTTTTCTTTATTCTGCTCTGCAGTAGTTATTTCCACTATTTTATCTTCCAGGTCACTTATCCGTTCTTCTGCCTCAGTTATTCTGCTATTGATCCCTTCTAGATAATTTGAAATTTCATTTATTGTGTTGTTCATCACTGTTTGTTTGCTCTTTAATTCTTCTAGGTCCTTGTTAAATGTTTCTTGTATTTTCTCCATTCTATTTCCAAGATTTTGGATCATCTTTACTGTCATTATTCTGAATTCTTTTTCAGGTAGACTGCCTATTTCCTCTTCATTTGTTAGGTCTGGTGGGTTTTTGCCTTGCTCCTTCATCTGCTGTAAGTTTCTCTGTCTTCTCATTTTGCTTAACTTACTGCGTTTGGGGTCTCCTTTTCACAGGCTGCAGGTTTGTAGTTTCCATTGTTTCTGGTGTCTGTTCCCAGTGGCTAAGATTGGTTCAGTGGGTTGTGTAGGCTTCCTGGTGGAGGGGACTAGTGCCTATGTTCTGGTGGATAAGGCTGGATCTTTTCTTCCTGGTGGGCAGGTCCACGTCTGGTGGTGTGTTTTGGGGTGTCTGTTGCCTTATTATGATTTTAGGCAGCCTCTCTGCTAATGGGTCGGGTTGTGCTCCTGTCTTGCTAGTTGTTTGGCATAGGGTGTCCAGCACTGTAGCTTGCTGGTCGTTGAGTCGAGCTGGGTCTTGCCGTTGAGATGGAGATCTCTGGGAGATTTTTGCCATTTGATATTACGTGGACTGGGGAGGTCTCTTGTGGACCAGTGTCCTGAACTTGGCTCTCCCACCTCAGAGGCACAGCCCTGATGCCTGGCTGAAGCACCAAGAGCCTGTCCTCCATATTGCTCAGAATAAAAGGGAGGACAAAAAGAAAGAAAGAAAGAAGATGAAAGAAAATAAAGTAAAATAAAATAAAGTTATTAAAATAAAAAATAATTATTAATAAAAAAATTTTTTAAGTAATAAAAAAAAACAAAAACAGACAGACAGAACCCTAGGACAAATGGTAAAAGCAAAGCTATACAGAAAAAATCACACACAGAAGCATACACATACACACTCACAAAAAGAGAAAAAGGGAAAAATATATATATATCGTTGCTCCCAAAGTCCACCTCCTCAATTTGGGATGATTCGTTGTCTATTGCGGTATTCCACAAATGCAGGGTACATCAAGTTGATTGTGGAGATTTAATCTGCTGCTCCTGAGGCTGCTGGGAGAAATTTCCCTGTCTCTTCTTTGTTCCCACAGCTCCCAGGGTTCAGCTTTGGATTTGGCCCCGCCTCTGCGTGTAGGTCGCCTGAGGGTGTCTGTTCTTCGCTCAGACAGGACGGGGTTAAAGGAGCAGCTGATTCGGGGGCTCTGGCTCACTCAGGCTGGGGGTGAGAGGGGTACAGATGCGGGGCGAGCCCGCGGCGGCAGAGGCCGGCGTGACGTTGCACCAGCCTGAGGTGCGCTGTGCATTCTCCCGGGGAAGTTGTCCCTGGATCACGGGACCCTGGCAGTGGCAGGCTGCACAGGCTCCCGGGAGGGGCGGTGTGGATAGTGACCTCTGCTTGCACACAGGCTTCTTGGTGGCGGCAGCAGCAGCCTTAGCATCTCATGCCTGTCTCTGGGGTCCGCGCTGATAGCCGCGGCTCACGCCTGTCTCTGGAGCTCGTTTAGGCAGTGCTCTGAATCCCCTCTCCTCATGCACCCCGAAACAGTGGTCTCTTGTCTCTTCGGCAGCTTGAAGACTTTTCGAAGACTTTTCCCCGGACTGCCTGCCGGTTAGCTGTGGCGCACCAGCCCTCTTCAGGCAGTGTTCACGCCGTCAACCCCAGTCCTTTCCCTGCGATCCGACCGAAGCCCGAGCCTCAGCTGCCAGCCCCCACCTGCCCCGGCGGGTGAGCAGACAAGCCTCTCGGGCTGGTGAGTGCTGCTCGGCACCGGTCCTCTGTGTGGGAATCTCTCCGCTTTGCCCTCCGCACCCCTGTTGCTGCGCTCTCCTCCGTGGCTCCGAAGCTTCCCCACTCCGCCACTTGCAGTCTCCGCCCACGAAGGGGCTTCCTAGTGTGTGGACAACTTTCCTCCTTCACGGCTCCCTCCCTCTGGTGCAGGTCCTGTCCCTGTTCTTTTGTCTTTGTTTTTCTTTTTTCTTTTACCCTATCCAGGTATGTGGGGAGTTTCTTGCCTTTTGGGAGGTCTGAGGTCTTCTGCCAGCGTTCAGTAGGTGTTCTGTAGGAGTTGTTCCACATGTAGTTGTATTTCTGATGTATCTGTCGGGAGGAAGTTGATCTCCGCATCTTACTCTTCCACCATCTTGAAGATCCTTGCTGAAGCTATTTTAGAAATAGCCTCTGTTAACTCCTGTTAAAGCTTTGGTGCGAATGGCAGTACAAGTCTTTCATCTGAGATAACACTGACTCATAGGGACCACCGGCTGCAAGAACATTGTAAATTGACCTGTCTTGGTGTGTATCAATTGGGATGCTTCTGGCTCTGTTAGGTAGTTAGACATTGGCAGCGAGGAGGTGACAGTGGTGAGAAAGACCAGAAGAAATCGAGTCACACCCAGCCATCTGGGGGACTCTCCCTTGACCTGCACCCGGAACAGGCGAAACTATGGTCGTGTGGTGGACAGCTTATCCTGATAAAGAGGGGCACAGTAACACGATCGGCTTCCCCGGGCTGCGCATGCCCAGACCAGACAGGTGTTTAACCTACAGTAAACCCAAACTCATTATACCATAATTATAATAAAATCTGCATGTGGTTTTGCCCCCACCCCCACCCCCACCCCGGGGAGTTTCTTAGCAATTCAAGGGTGAGAACATGCGCAGCAGTAAACTTGTTCCGTAGCTCGGGACTGTCAATCAAATAATGATCCCCTGTCACTCACCCCCGCCTCCCTGCAAAATGCTCCTTAAAAGCTCCCTTAAGCCTGTATAGGAGTGCTGCTTTCAATTCGCAGAAACAGCCCGCTCTCTGAGAGTGTACCTATGCTTAAATAAATTTTACTTCATGCTTAAGCTTAACGTGGTAGTTCACAATATTTTGCTTACTGTCGTGGAACCGAGATTGCTGATCTGGGCCTTCCGTTGACCTCCTCGGTTGAAGCTATTTTATTACAACGCTCATCCACCTGGTGACAGCTCTAAATAACAAAATGCCTGACACGAACTGACTTAAACAGTAAGGAAATAGCAAAAGTTCAGAAGTTGTGTGGGTTCACATTTGTGAGATTCAGCAGCTCAATTATATCGTTAAGGACTCAGATTCCTCCATCTCTCCAGTCCACATTGTATGATACTCATTTCTTTCTGAGGTCTTTCCTCTGGGGTAAAATGGCTGTGTTTTGTCCCAGTCTCAGCCTGTGGAAAACCAATGCTGTGACTTTACCGGTGCTTGTGGTTCTTACTATGATTGCAAGACACCCTCAGCAATAACCATCAGGAAACTTTGGGGGGAAAAAGAGAAGTGTTTATTATGCACAGGTCCTGGAAATTACATTGCACCCCTGAGGCCACACAGAGAGGTTGCAGGGAGAAAGAGAGACAGAGGGTGTGTGCCTGGGGTTCTGCATTTACTGGGGTCAAGGGTGGGGGCCTAGGGTTTCTTGGGTTCACTCTGTATTGGTGGAAAAAACCTAAGAGTGGGACTTTAGCGCGTGAGAAGAGAAAAAGCAAGAGCCCAGATGGCCAGTTATCGAGATCAACCAAGAGCTGTAAAACAAAGGATCCTGGGGGGAGAGGGGGAGGCGGGCTGGCTTTTTTTCTACTCCTGTGGCTGGCACTGTGTTCAGTGGAGAGAGAGAGCCATCTTTGAGGGGGATACCTCCACAATCAAAACTTGTCAGGCGCTTGCATCACAAAAAAGGAAAATCAGTTGTCAGGGCTTACACTACAGGCTGCTCTAAGTCAAAGGACTCCACGTGTCTTCTGTGTCCACGTCTCCTCTTTTGCATCTATAGGATACATTTTTCCCCTATGTTCTAATTTAGCACAAGTCACTTGCCTCTTGCTGGGGGAAAACCCTGCATGATTGATCTAGGTTCCAGAACCGATTACTGGCAAGGGAAATGGGTACAGTGACTGGTTTTACTAATTAGGACCATTCCTGGCTCTGGAATCAGTTCCCAAAAACTATATATTTTTATCAGTGAAGGGAGGCTAGAATGAATATTGGAGACTCAAATACAGTTGGATCATTTTTCCCATTTAACAGTTGCCTCTTATGGATAAACATAAACAAAAGGATTTAAGACAAAGCGATTAAGGGGATAAGAATATGAATACTTATGGAGGCCACAGGGCTCTGAACTTCCTTTATTTCTAACAAAGGATATCGTTTTGTACATAAACCCCCCATTTCCCTAATGTGAGACAAACAATAATCGTTAAATATGTCGTTAAATTCCAGTTTAGAATTTTTTTCCTCCGTCTAAATGAGTGCCTTTTGGGTGATTTATTCAATGAATTCAAAGTTTAACTCCTTATCACATCTGCCTCTACAGCGTCCAGTGGTCCTGCCTATTTTCCTCCTCTTCTGAATAATATCTGATAACAGGGGGAAATGAACATTTCCTCAAGTTGTTGGCAGGAGGCCCCCATTTGCACAAAGCCATTTCTGCAACTTGGTTATGACTATTACTGCTGGGCTCTGGGTTAGAATCTGTTCTCACTGTCTCAGAGCTGGAGACTTAAGTCTGCTCTCTGAGCAAGACAGTTGCTCCCTGAAAGCTGGGCCGTTGTTCTTGGTTGGCCAGACACCACTCAGGCTCTGGATGACGCAGATTCCCTGCTATCTGGCTGTAACTCCTATTTGGTCCCTGGCTCTGGTGATTCCCCTTGTGTCTTCAAATGTAGCATTCCATGGCTCCTTGCTGTTGAGACTTCCCTGGTATTTGGAACCGGGACTTGCCTGGCATTGTGAATCTTTGGGTAGCCACCAGAGAGCACTTAGGGAGTTTGGAAGCCCCTTGGAGCTTCTCAATGGAGGACTCATGGCATTGGCATGGCATCGGATGAGCAAGAGCCAGTTTACTTGGGTGAGGTCTTTTAGGACATTAGCTCTGGCAAGGACCCAAGGGGATTAGGCAAACTCACTGCGAGGGTGGCTCATAGAAGTCTGAAGAAAGTAATAGCCCATACTGAGTAATGTTGAAGTGCCTGAGTTACCGTGGAAGATGCTGAGGATGGGATTAAAGGGCTCAAAGAGATAGGCCTGTTGGAATGTGTATACTACGTGAAGCCACAAGACCCACCAGAGTATATTTATGAGAGGGTCCAGAGGGCATATCATTCATGAAGCACATTAAGAATACATTGCCTGAGAGAAGCATCAGCATCACTAAGGAATCCAGTGGTGGCTCTTATCCGCAGGCTAGGATCTGTATTAGGAAGGGTGGTACAGAGCTTGGCTAAGGGGATAATGGCGCCCTGAAGAAATAGAGGCTGGAAGTGGCACTCGCCACCAGACGCCAGGGGCTGCAACTCTTGCAACAAGTTGGGCAACGTTTATTTTTTTAAGTCACTGAAATCTTGATGCATGTTTGTTTTAGCAACTAGGATTCCCCTAACACAGAAAATTGAACCTTAAAGGGACTGCCATAACAGAAAACTAATATATATTGTATTAATTGAGACACTGGATGCCAGATGGTGAGGAAATGTGAGAACTCTCATTTAGTTAGTAACTCATTTAGGAAAATTAGATGTCTTGTGCAAAAGAGCTAACCGAAAGCCTGTATTTTATTTTGTTTAAAGGATAAAAAATTATAAAGAGTTATTAATCCTAATAGAAACCCTAAAGAAACATTAACCCTAAAACCCCGACGTTTCCTTAAATGTAACTAAACTTAGTAAAATGCCTGTATATAAATAAAATAGTATCTTTCTTAGAGGAAAAACTTAAAATTATTACTTGTCTATAACTAATTGCTTTGTATGTAAAAATGTACTTAGTTTGCATACCATTAATATACACACTGATCTTCAATATGCTTACATATAATTCTGACATTCTATCAGTTGTGTTTGGAATGTTTCTTGAGTACCTGCACTTTTTTGATTGTTGTTTAAAATATTTTATTGAGTTTTGGGAACATAAGTATATATTGTTTTCCATTAAAATATGTAAGAGGAAAAATGCTTTACTGAGAGATATACCTATTAAGTATGTGTACTGAAAACAAGATGTTTTCTATTGAGAAAACATTTAACTGGAAGCTATTTTTCAGGGTATGCCTGTAAATTGCACAGGATGAAAGCTGGAGATACTAGTTATGCGTGGAAAAGGTAGTGGGATCGATGCATGTAGGTCCATTTGGAGAATTTTAAGAGTCAGGCTACTGGATGGAGTGAACTAGAATTATACAAGGAAGTGGTCAGAAACGTTTAAACTTGAAAGGATCTTGGCATCAAACGTATTCAAACCTCGTTGAAACCAATACCAGATAGTTACTAGTAAAATAAGACATTTTTTCTGTCCTATTATCACTTCTCACTCACCTGTCTCCAACTGTGGAGGCTTCAGAGGTCACAAGATATGAGTGGATGGAAGCGGGCTGGGAGAGTACCACGGTAAGCTCCCTGTCTTCTTGGTTCCAATCTAAAAATGTGGAGAAGTTTTAACTTTGAATAAGAAATCTTTCCCACATATTCAGAAGTAATTGACCCCTTCTTGTCATGCTTTTGTGAGTCTCTTTTTTTTTTTTTTTGATTCTCTTTTTTGTAATTGAAGTATAGTTGATTTACAATATTGTGTAAGTTTCAGGTATACAGCAAAGTGATTCAGTTATTTTTTTCAGATTATATTCCAGTATAGATTATGACAAGACCTTGAATATAGTTCCCTGTGCTATACAATAAATCCTGTTGTTCATCTGTTTTATGTATAGTAGTTTGTTAATCCCATACTCCTAATTTGTTCCTCCCCTCTCCCTCTTCCCTTTGGTAACCGGAAATTTGTTTTCCATGTCTGTGAACCTGTTTCTGTTCTGTGTATAGCTTCATTTGTATTAGTTTTAGATCCCGCATGTAAATGATATCATATAGCATTTGTCTTTCTCTGTCTGACTTCACTAGATATAATATCCTCTAGAAGCTTCCCTCAGCTTCCTATCTGTGCGTCTCTCTCCTGCGACTCTGCAGGGAAGGATACTGCCAGTTAGCTGGCCTGGAATGGTTCTCTTGTTAGCTCTGGATGACCTGCAGCCCACCCGTGCCAAAGCTGCCTCTTGGCTTCCAGTGCCCTCCAGGATGCCTTCATGCACAAGCCAAGGAGCTTTTCACTCTTTTTTCTCTAATTCATTTTTCTTATTTTCTCAAGATGTTATTAATCCCCACCCCTACCCCCAAGTGGAGACTTTTCTGTGTGTCTCCATTATATTCATACTTACTTTCCCTCTCCTAGTTCTTTTCAGACACACACGACTGAAACACAAGATGCCAATATTTTTTCCCACTGAGAAGCACTATTTCCCCTCCACAGTGCCATCGTTCATCTCACAGTCCCCTAACCCAATGTGTTGAGAGCTCCAAAATACATTTATTTCCTTTCTCTCCTTCCTTCTCCCCTAATTCCCTCTCCCTGAGGGGAAATTTGGAAACTTTTATCTCTACCACCTCTTGCCCCAACTCTTAGGTTTTAGGACATGTAGAGTACTTATGAGGGTTTCCCTTACAGTATGTCCTCTTTTGTTCCAGGTTTTATATTTTGCTTTCCCTGATTATCAACCCATTAAAATATGACTTAAGACAGATGCACATAATCTGTGTTTCTATGTATATATATATATTCATTTATCAATATGGTTCTTTCCATTTTTCGTCATCTCCATCAAGTCTGAGTTTAGTTTCTTTTGTTATTTGGATGGTATTTCTTCTTTTTTTTTTAAATCCAGATACACAAAGGGCAGTTTATTACTCACAGCAATAGCAGTGGCCAGAGTTTCATCATTTTTCTTGTAACAGTTCCCCCAGCTCCAATTCCTGCAGGGTAACACAAAGAGGGTCATGTGACACATGCACATGTGGGGATGAATTACAGGGAAGGAACTCTGAGCTTAGGGAACACAAATCTTTCAAAATGGATAATAAGCCTGCTTGGTCTTTACCATATAGGGAGGCATTATTTTTATTATAATAGCCAGTAAACAGCTCTGCCCTTTATTATTTCTGTCTTCCAAAGCTGTTTGCTGTACAAATATTCTTAAAAAGATGTTCCAGAGCAGAGGTAGTCTCCCCAGGAGACACGCAAAAATGCAAGAGACCTCGGAGATGGTCTCCAAATCCTCCTTCTGTGCAATTTTCTCTCTCTCCTCCCTGAACACCCCTCTATGAAGCTTATACTATCTGATAACTCTTTCTTGTTGCAATCATCTACAAACCTTAGGTTACTCCCTCTCATTTTCTGAAGATTTCTGAAAAAATCAGTGTATTGGTTATTCATTTAATACAATGAGCTTTTGGTTCCATGACTTCTTTTCCTTAATTATCTTAACCTCTACTCTATTTTCTGATTATTTGTGAAACTGAATATCACTTCAAATATTAGGTATTTGATGGACAGTATTTTCTTTCAGATGCTTTGGATATGCTTCTTTTAATGTTCTATACGTATGTATGTATATATTTATTTATTTACTTATATTAAGGTATAATTGACATACATTATATTAGTTTCAGGTGTGTAACATAATGATTCAATATTTGTTTATATTGTTAAATGACCCTTATTGCCTGACAGGTATATACAATATTCTAATTTCTAATACAACAAATAGGACTGATGTCTGACATCCACTTTCCTTTTTTTTTCCTTTTAGGTAATTTGCTCTTTCTGTCAAAGAGTTTGAATTTTTTTTCTTATCCTTTAGGCTCAGGATTTTACCATGTTATGACTTAGGCACGTGTAATTTTTCACCATCCACCTGAAAAATAGATAAGCTCTTCTAGTCTGCACACTCACATTTTTCTTTCTTTCTTTCTTTCTTTCTCTTTTTTTTTTTAACTTAAGTATAGTTGATTTACAATGTTGTCTTAATTTCTGCTCTACAGCAAAGTGATTCAGTTACATATACCTTCTTTTTATATTCTTTTCTATTATGGTTTACTGTGGGATATTGTATATAGTTCCCTGTGCTCTACAGTAGGACCTTGTTATTTATCCATTCTATATGTAATAATTTGCATCTGCGAACCCCAAACTCCCCCTCCATTACTCCTCCACCTCCCTCCCCCTTGCAAACCACATGTCTGTTCTCTATGTCTGTGAGTCTGTTTCTCACATTTTTCTTTTACTTAGGAATTTTTACTATTACTCTTTGTTTAATTATTGCCACTCTTCCACACCTTCATTTTCCCCCCATTTGGACCTATTGTATTAGCTCTTCTGTTTCTTAGCTTCTCCCATAAGCTTTCTATCTTGATATGTGTTTGTACTGTGAGATATTTTTTGAACCTAAACTTTCTGACCAATAAAATGAGTCTTAAGGGTAACAGGCCTTCATTAAAACGTTTATTGATTTCTTTAGTTTGCTAAGATAAATTTGGCTCCAGAGTGTCTTATTTTTATGTGATGCATTGAATCTTCTTAAGTGCTTTATCATTTGGTTACTTAGATATTTGTACAACTGACTGTTTAAGCAATTCTGTATCTTTGATTTTTTGTGTTCTGAAATTTCTGCTCACCTTGTCTGACTACTAGACTCCTTTACATAAGTTATTTTTAATCTTTAGACTCATTTTGGCTCATACCTGGTTACTATAGTATTCTTCTCAGGATTCCATAGGTGGTGAAAGGCTAAGAAACCTTGGTTTTATGACTAGAAATGTAAAGAAATTACCAAGATGGCCTAATGTTCCCTTCAGCTTGACTCAACTTTAGACAGACTTGCTCTTCATCATGGACCCCTGATCTCCCTTTTCTTACAGCATTTACCTTAGGAAACTTGTAATTGTAAATTCTTTTGTTGCTTATTTCTAAAAGTTTCTTGGCATTTTTAAAACCCAGGAATGTCTCTCTCCAGGACCTAGGAGCTGTTCTTTGAAATATAACCATCAAGGATGATAGCATCCCTGTCTTCCAATCTGTGGTAATGCAGGAGCCTAACTTCAGTGAGCCCCACTTAGCAAACAGGTGGCTTAATCACAGAGAAAAAATGTGCAGATTTGCAAATTTAAGAAAACTCAATGTGCTTGACACATCTCATTGATGAACTTAGCCCCTAACATTCTCCAGTACTTTCCCACCAGCTCACTTCAGCACTTAAAAACTCTCCTGACTTTTCTTTTAGCAGAGTGGAGTTCAGTTTCTCTTCTCTACTGCAATAGTCTTGAATAAAGTCTTCCTTGCATGTGTAATTTTTTCTTGTGCAATTTTTGCTTTGACAGAACCTAGGAAGCCTTCTGGTCTGCATTTTCTGTCTCCATGGCAGGAGAGACTCAGCTCACCAATCAATCTCCCTTCGGGCTCTAGAGAGTCAAGAACACTCATTCTCCTCATAAGGTGTCTCTCTCCCATCATGTGCAGCTGAATGTCAAGCTTGTACCTAGATCTGCCACTTCCCAATTATCTCCCTAGACTCTGATGCATTCTTCTAGACACATGCCCAAACTTATTTGTAAATTTAGCCAAATTGCTTCCTATTCTCACCAACCATGTAATCTTTAAATTTTCAAAGTGGCTAAATGTTTATAAATATTCTAAATAACATGAAAAAAGCTACCAAGTAAAAATGAGATTTCCTACTCTATATTTCCTTTGCCCCATTAGGACTTTGTCATAAAAATGCAGACTTCTGTTTTGTACAAATGTAGAATATGTAACCGTATTTTTCTGTATCTTGTTATTTTTACTCCCTGATGTATCTTAGATATATTTAATTTCTAAAACCTTGTAAAATGGTTACTTTTGAGGTCCTTGCATACTACACACCCACATTAAATACTGGTCAATATTAAAAGCACTTATAAAGTTAGGATATGTTGCACACATAGTCATTGAATCTCCCGAAAGCAATGGAACCAAGGGACAGGAAAAAATGTACTTTCCTGGAAGACTTTGAACAGAGTTTTCCCTTTTAGGGACTTTTAAATTTCAGTGGTAACACCAGAAAGTATGGAACGATTCTGTTAAACTATAGGTGAATTGGTTGAAAATAAACTGGCTGATTTAACAAATTGATCATAATGACAAATTGCTCAACTTGACAAATTCGTCAAAAATGAATATTTCTAGTCATTGGTTTCCAATTATTTGTAATTTTGTGCACCATGGAGATGCTTTTGCAATTTTTATGCACCTTTAAGTATTTTCATCCTTTTATCAAAAGTTCGGGGGAAGAGTAATATTTTTTGTGAACTCTGTGAGGGTTTGAAAAATTTGTACATGTTTCTTAGCATTTTGGTTCAATTTTCTTCTCTAAACATGTCACTGACTGTGAATTGATATTACAGATACTTCTTTCTATAGCTTCAATCTTGAAGAAGAAATTGTTTGAAATTGTAACAATGTAATGGCATGGAAGGGTAAAAATTATGCTTAAAATGTTGCTAGAAAACCCTGAATTAGAGTAAAATACATATTCAGTGGGAAAAGAGGACAATATGATCAAAATAATTGCAATAAACTCATTGACAGAAAGCTAACTTTAAAATATAAAAACTTTAGAAAATAGAAAATGTTATCCAATTGATATTTAAAGTTTTGAAATTTGCCTTTAGACAAATCACCTGGAGCTAGAAATAAAATTAAAAATTAATGAACACAAACAAAACAAGTATTATGGTTAAAAGAGAATTTAAAAAAATAGAAGGAACAGAAATACAAAAATACATGTTACAAACACCTCTTTGTGCACAAAGTTAATAACTGTGATAGGAAATGATTAGCATCTAGAAACGCATTTGTCGTGTCAACTAAATCATTTATGACTTCATCAGCTACCTCAAATTTGTTTTTTGTATAAATCACTTAGTAATTAGCATGCATGATGCCTAGCTGTCCATAAATAACCTTAAGTATATTTTCTGTTTCTGTGGAAGTAACAAGATCTTCTCTATCATCCATTAAAAAGGGGGGAGTATAAATTCAAATCTCTATAGGAAAAACTTTGCTAACATTTGATATATGATTTGAAGTGATAAAATATGTTTTGTTTGTGGCTCATGGGTTGAATTTTATCTTCATAGAAAAAGTTACATAGCTAATAAAAGGAATTCAGTTCCTTGGAAATATTATGTTTTCAGATCCTAAAATGAACAGATTTAACTCACATTTACTCTCTGTTTTTTTTCAGTAATGGCAGAAGCTCCCATTATTTGTCTTTGTGCTCTTGTTTCCTTCTAGCACCTGGAACTGGCAGCACATCACAGAGCAGACACAAGACTAACAATGGAACTATTCTGGGCAACGTTGTCATTAAGAGACACACTACAATTTCCAAAGAATACTTCTTTTTGAAACAAGGGAAAAAACCTATTTAACTTCAGGGGAAGTGAAACGATTCCCTTAAATTGAAAGACAGCATTAAAGAAAAATTGTCTTTCCTTAAAAACCAGTTATTTTGAGAAATCTTTGACTATTTAAATGAGATTCAATTTCTAAAAGGTCATCCGTGAGAAATTTTTCCTTTCTAAAAAATGTTTTACTTCCAACAAACCAGGTATAACATAAAATGATACATATTCTCATAAGAATTATATACTTTTAAGTATCCAACATATTTAAACTTGTCCTCTAAATGTGAATAAAATGTAGAAAGGCAGGGCTCTCTTTGTGTTGGTCCTTTTGCTTCAGTGTAGTGAGCTGAGATGCAAAGAAAACATTTCATTCTGTAATAAGCAAACAGTAATCTAGAAAAACTTTAAGGAAAAATAGAACGTAGTTCACCAGTGGATCTTGAATAGTGTCTGTATAATATTAATAAAGCATATTTCTATACTGTCTAAGAATGTAGCTTGTTTCCATTTTCATCTTAGTGTTATACTCAATTCTCAAGTCCTTGTAAATCCTCACTCTATTGTAGAAAACATTTTTAAGAATATAATTCATCACTTTGACTTTCTTGAGGAATTGAGGGAGACATTGAGGGTGGCAGTAGGCCCTCATCCTGGAAGGCTCACCGGTGCTGGGTCTTTAAACAAGAAAGAGGATCTGAAGCCTGTGTTCTAGCCTAAAGTAAACAAAACAGAGAGCTATAAACAGAGGAAATGTGCTGTGTTCTGGACACTGTATGGGACTCAAACATATATTCCAATGTGATCCTTCACAGAGAACTAATAAAATTGTGGAAATCCTATGTACATATCTTGAAGGAGCATCAAAAATAAATTTCATAAATAGACTCAGCAGCTTGGTTTGGAGCTTTGCTGCTATGTATAATGCCCACTTGCTCTTTCTCAAAATTGTGATTTTTGAAGTTTCCTGAATTATATAGTGCAGTGTGACCTTTTAGAATAGTTAATAATAATATTCCTCAATGGTACAACTTCTCCTGAAGAAAGAAATCTTGCTTCTGTACCAGTCCTTGAAAAGGCCCTAGGTACCAAATTGCAGAAATTGAAGGAGCAGCTTCTAAAATAAATGCATTCTGTAAATCATTTGGAAAACTTTTGCTCAGAGGATTTACACAACACAGGAAATACGCATTCTAGGATGCACAAAGATTAAAGCAATCTCTCGGTCTGAGGAAGGTGACGCTCTGCTCACAGTTTTAAGCTTAAAGGACCACTGATCCTGACATATGAAATGTCACCTTGAGTGAATATGAAGTTTCAAATGAAACAGGATGAAGCCCCCAAATAACTTAGCACTTCACATGATGTGGTATCTGATGCTGGCTAAATTTTTGATCTTTACAGGGTTGGGTGAGCAGTGACAAACAGAACACCATGAGGTAAGTTACTGTGTTAGATTTTACTATAAGAGGGAGAAGAACATGCATAGGCAAGTGCACACATAAATATTACTCTGCATAAAAGGTAGGCTGGGATGTGCCGTGCTGGATTGTGTTGAGTGATCACAGGGTGGGGATGTCTGACACATCAAAGAGGAAGGCTGGGGGCAGAGGTTGAATTTTTATAACAGAAATCGCCAGATCATTAGCTGTGTTTGCTGGAAATCACCAGATCATTGGCTGTGTTTGCTGGAAATCACCAGATCATTGGCTGTGTTTGCTGGCTTCAGCGTAGGTGGCTCCTGGTTCATAGGAATTGGAAAGAAAAGATTTTCAAACAAACCTGTTCATCTCACTTCAATATGTGCACTTATGAATTTTTAAAAAATAGACATTAAATTACTCATCAATGCATATTTCCAAGTATACAGAATTTAAAAAATATATCCTATAATTAATATGAAGTGAATGACAAAGATGACTAGCCTGACAGTCTTGGGACTTTTCCTAAATTTTGCTTAAATTTAAAACTAGTAAAATGCTTGGGTAGAAACAAATTACATTTGCATAAATAAAGAATACTCTGGAAATTCAGTTAAGTTGCTTCATATATATATATTTCAAATCGTAAATATAACAAAATTCTGCTCAGTATTGTAAGCCAGTTAATGTGGAAAGACAAGCCCACTCACTGCAAATACATACACACACATCATATACATACATGACAGGTATAATACTTTTAAACAGTACAGTTAGTTTTTTAAATAAGAAAAGGAATGGACAATTTCTATAACTAAATGGTAACTAGAAGATAATTTGGTCACTGTGCACCAAAGCAGGAGACAGAAGGCTATAAGAATCAAAGTTCTTTGAGGTTGGGGTTTTAATGCTCTAATAGAAATGAGGAATACAAGTTTAATGCTCAAACTTGTACAATATAGGCAACAGGTATATCCCTGAGTAAGTCAGGGATTCACTGACTCTCCCATCCAGGGACAGGAACCTGGGCAACTGTGCCTACGGGCATCTGGAAGCTGCATATAGTAGCGGTCTAAGCAGGGATATGAAAGGGTGAAAACTTATCAAGGAGGTATCAGAACCTCATGCTTGACTCATTGCTATGGGGCTTGGTATTAAGCTTCCTCCATGGTTCTGGAACACTGAGCCAAGAAATTGGCATAAAACTGGTTCAGAACAGTTGAAACCCACAGGGCCCTGGTAAAAGCAACTTGAAATCTGGCCTGGACAACCCAGGGTTTGGGAAGTGCTTATAGAAAACAATCCTCATTGAAAATAAATTTATAATCAGGAGTTATAAACCATGTAGGATTAAAAACTAGACAATTTATAGTCCGTGAACTGGAGGTAAGAAAAATATGAAATAATTTGCTTAAAATATTCAACAAGATTTAAAATAATTCTGGCAATCTGACATACTTGATGTCTGGATAAACCATTCCTGAATAGAACACCTAATAATTCTGGATAATATATTTTAAATATCTTTTAAAATGCATAACTGAACAAGCAGGAGGGAGGAAAGAAACATCAGAGGTCAGAAATTGTGATAAATGTGAATCAGAAGAGTTAAGAAAGGACAAAACTGGCATTTGCCCTGAGGCATCTGCCCATCTGTGGTGATCTGAGTTTTTTGTTTTTTAAATAATTAAATCACATTATTGGAGTGAAGGAAAATTGACTTTTTGTTGCCACAGGGCATATTTATTACATGAAAAAAGAAAAGACAACCCTGTTGATAATTGTTAAGTTGATGAAGTAGCAGCAACAGTAAGGTTTTAGTTATGTTGAGCAAGATTTTAGGCGTTTGAGGTTCAGCTCTGCCACTTTTTAAAAATAAAAATATAACATAAAGTGCCCAAATTTTAGGTGTATGACTAATGAATGTTTGTACAAATGAATACTTGACCTCCATATTATGAAATAGAGTATTAGAATAGACCAAGAAACCTCTCACATATATACTCCCCCAATTCAATAACCAACCATGAAAATCATTATTATGACTTCTATCATCCTATATTTATTTTGCCTGTTATTGCACTTTGCAAAAATTGAATCTTTTGTGTCCGTCTTTATTCACTTAACATAATGACTATCAGATGTACCCGTGTTGTGTGTGGCAATACTTCATTCTTATTGCTATACAATATTCCATTATATGATTATACCACAATTTAATTATAATGTCTACTCTTCAAGACTATTTATGTTGCTTCCATTTTTTTGGCTATCACAAACAGGGCTACTAAAAACATTCTTGCACATGTAGTTTGGTGAACATATATATACCCATTTATGTTGGTTATATACTTAAGACTGGAATGGCCAAGTCATAGGGTGCACATATACAGAGCTTTAGCAGATTCTGGCAAACTGTATTCCAAAATGTTTTTTTCTCACCAGCAGTGTATAAAGCCCCAGTTGTTCCACATTTCAAAATTTTAGGCTTTTTAATTTTTCCACCCTATTAGATAGGAAGTGACATTGAATCATTGCTTTAACTTGCTTTTCCCTGATGAATGATACAATGTAGTGAAATTCTTATTGACCATTTGGATATCCTCTTTTATAAAATGCCTTTTTCAAATATTTTGACTAGATTTTTGAAATTTAGTTTTCTTTTGTGCTTTTTTTTTTTTTGGTTTTTGGTGAACGTCTGTATTTTACTTATTGATTTGTGGGAGCTCTTTCCATATTTTGAATAGAAGTTGTGTTTTTTTTTTTTAAGCTACATGTATGAAAATATCTTCTCCTACCCATGGACTGCATTTTTCCTTTCTTAGTGGAGTCTTTTGATAAATAGAAATGTTTAATTTTAATGAAGTTGCCCTTACTAATATTTTATTTATAGTTAGGGCTTTTTGTGTCCTATTTAAGAAAAAGTTTCTGCCCTAACGAGAACAAACTGTACGTGCTATGAAATCATAGTTTTACTTTTAAACCCATCAGAGAACTTAGGGTGACTAGAAACCTAACTATTCCAAGGAGGAAGCAGCCTCTCCTAGGAGAGGAGAAGGACCCATAGCTGCTTTTTTCTTTGTACATATAGTGAGAAGAGAGTGAACCTGTGATAGGATAGAATAAGAAGAAACCAGCAGAACCTTTAAAGAATTATAATGTCTGCATATGGCCTGACATGACTCATTAGTATCCCAAGGGATCTCCTTTAGTGCCCATCCTCCAATTGTTTCACAGAAGGCCTTCACTGAGTGCATGACAGCAGTGCATTAAATGCCCTAGGAAGACAGAACAACTGATAGAGTACTTCTTAGAGCCAGTGGACTTTCACCAAGTATAAAGCAGGCTAGGAAAAGGGCAAGAGAACTGAAAGAATGTTCTCTCAGCTACACAAGATCACTGATTTCATGGAAGTAGTCCGTTGAAAATGGGCTCAGGGTAAAAGTGCTGAGAAAGTCCTTCCAGATGTGCAAGACTTTCACTGAGTTTCTGAAGGATGGGAGCAGTGGAGAAGGACTGTGAAAAATTCCCTGGAGGTACACAAGGGTTTCATCAAATGCAGTCAGGTGCTCTTTGCTGGGGGAAAGGCAGGGTAGCTGAGAGAAATCCCCACAATGCACAACAGACCTTTATTTAGTTAAAATTAGAGCCCATGGTAGGCAAGGAACAATGCAGCAAGGTGGAGAAAGATATCTCAAAGGTGAAAAACTAGAAGGGTTGGAAAAGAAAGAGAAGTCCCAAGTCACCTAGAAGGCCAAATACTAGACTATAAAGCAGAGAGGGATCTCCTACAACCCTGAAAACTAGCTCCTAAACTGGAAAGCAAAGAGAGATCTCTGGAAATCTTCCCTGTGCTCAGATCCCAAGCCACACTGAAGGAAATATTCTGATCTCAAAATCAAAATATTGAGAAGCCAGTGGTGAAGTTGATCGAACAAAATCTGCAACAAAGCACAGAACCAGCTGAAGCATATGCTATATTGATTCCTCTATTGCCCTTGAAGCAGCTTAATAGTGGAAGAAGAGTGTCCTTTTTGGAGGTTAAATATCACTGATTTTAATCTTTATTTTTCTTTGGCACACAAGGTCAATATATGATAAAATTTATGAGATATGCAATAAAACAAGAACATGTGAATCATAAACAATGAGGAAAACAGTTAATATAAGTTAATCTGTGGATGCTTTAGATATTAGTATTATATGTACAAGGAATTTAACTGTGGTTAACATATCAATAGTAAATAATTTAGTAGAAAGGTGGGCAAAATGGGTAAGTAAGTAAATGGGAAATTTCAACAGAAAAATGTGACGTATAAGAAAATAAAATGAAATACCAGAACAGAATAATATGGCATCAGAAATGAGAAATTCATTCTATAGACTTAACAATAGACTCTACAGAGTGAAAGAAAGTGAAGACAGGACAAAACAAACTACCTAAACAAATACTCAAAGAGGAAAAAAAAAAGAATATAAAAGAAAACTGAGCAGAGCTTTCCAATATCTATGAGATAATATTAAACATACTAACATATTTGTAATTAAAGTTCCAAAAGTGAGAAAAAATAGGGAGTGGGAGAAGAAAGTTTTGAAGAGATAGTGGCTGAGAATTTTCAGGACTAATGAAAGATATCAATCCACAGCTCCAGGGCCAGTAACCCCAAGCATGAGTACACACACACACACACACACACACACACACACACAACCACTAAGCTTATAATCAAATGTCTGAAAATCAAAGACAAGGACAAAAATCTTAAAAGTAGCCAGAGATAAAAAGATACATACAGGGGAACAACAAGAGCAAAAGATGGCTAATTATGAAGGCTGGAATAAAGTGAGGCAAAATCTTTAAGGTGCAGAAAGAAAAAAATCAACCCAGAATTTCATACTAAATAAAATACCCTATAAAAATAAAGGTGAAATAAAGATATTTTCAAAATCAAAGGCCAAAAAATTTTAGCCCCAGCACAGACACATAAAATAAATTTAAAAAGAAGTTCTTCAGGCTTGATGAAAAATTTTTTCTTAAAGACCTTTGGCTCTTTAAAGCAAATATAATGAAAATGCATTGTATATTTGCAACCTGTGTAGAATTAAAATATATGTCAACAAGAACACAAAGGTCAGTGGTGGGAGAAGTGGAATTACTTCTTTGTGAAGTGATATAATATTATTTAATGTTATTCTGTGATAAATTAAAGATGTATATAACCACCATTATTTGTCTTTTAAAATTTTTCTTGAAAATACATTTCAATTTTTCAATACTATGGTACTACACATCTTTCCTCGTATTCAGACCAAGCTATATTTATTTTATGATTTTTTGATAGTATTGTGAGTAATATTATTAAAATTTCATTTTCTATTTTTACTATGTATATGATATACATGCATATATTCATACATACATTTGTATCCACAGACTGTAGCAAACTTATGTATTAATTATAAAAGCATGTCTCTAGTTTTTTTAGTTTTTCTGTGTACACAATTATGTGAAATTAGTGGCTATTTTATTTCCTTTCTCTGAATCCTTATATATGTCCTAAATTTTGCTAAACTTATTATGCTGGCTACAAACTCCAGTATAATGGTGAATAAAGAGACAACAGTGATACTTTCACTTTTTACCAAACTAGAGGAAAATTTTTCAATATTTTATCATTAGGAATGATGTTTGTTATAGGTTTTTTTCTTCTTTTGTCCTTTCTTTTATGTTGTAGATAGTCTTTATCAGGTTAAGAACATTCTCTTGTGTCCTAGGTTGCTGAGAGGTTTTTGTTTTATTTTGTTGTGTTTTACTTTTCTTTACCTATCCAATCACAGGAATTTTCTTTTTATCTGTTAATGGTGAATTGTGTTACTTTTTTAATGTAAAATTTATATTTCAATCATTAGAAAAATGTCACCTGGTCCTGATGTATTTTTCTATATCACTGGTTTCACTTTGCAAACATTTAACTTAGGATATTTGCATTTATTGTCAGGAGTGAGATTGTTCTGTGATGATGCATTCTAATGATATTCTTATGGAGTTTTGGTTTTAAGTTTATGCTTTTCTCATAAAACATATTGGGAAATGCTATCTCTTTTTCTATTCTCTGGAAGAGTTTGTGTAAGATTGCTTTTTTCCCCGTAAGTAGTATTTGGAAGAATGTACTGATGAATCCATCTCTGTCAGAGGGCTTCTTTTGGTCAACAAACTTTAGTAACATTCAGTTTTTAAAATAGACATCAAATTAATCTGATTTTTAACTTTCTTCCATCATTAATTTTATCTTAAAACATATAAATACAATTGGAATTTATAGCTGTACCGAGTTGAATAATGTCCCTCAAAAATTCACTTCCATTCATAACATGGGAATGTGACCTTATTTGGAAATAGGATTTTGAAGATGTAATCTCATTAAGATGAGGTCATATTCAATTATGGTGGACCCTAATCCAATGACTAATATCCTTTTAAGAAGAGGTGAGGCCAGACACATGGAGACAAGAGGGGAAGGAAATAGTCATGTGAAGATGGAGGCAGATATTGGAAGATACAAACTAAGGAACACCAAGGATTGCTGGCAACCACTAGAAGCTAGGAGAGAAGTGTTGAACATATTCTCCCTAAGTACCTCCAAAAAGGAACCAAACACGCTGTCATATTGATTTCAGACTTATAACCTCTGGAACAAACGAACAAACAAACAAAAAGAATATTTTTTGTTTGTTTGTTTTGCCACCTAGTTTGTGGTACTTTTTTACAGCAGCTCTCAGAAACCGTACATTGGCTAATCACTTGATATGGGATGAAGCTTTTTTCTTTACTGACTAGAATTCCAAAGAGCATGTTTTTGCTTAAACTGTGGTTTCCAATTTTAATTTTTTTAAGTGAAGCAATTGGAGTGCAGAATTTATTGAGATTTTTAAAACTCATCTCCCCATCCCCCCAATCTTTTATTGTGGTCTGGCTTGTGACTATTTTGGAAATCATTTTAAATGACATACTTACATTTATCTAATGTTGCTAAATAGTTCCACTTAATTTTTATAAAAACAACCATCTTTGTTTCACATTAATAATCTTTAATCTGCATAATATTTACTTAAACAAATAGGGTTGGAAGCAAGTACAACTGAGTGTAAACATGCAACTGGTGAGAGCTGACTTGTTTCGAGCTTCCACCTGCTGTGAGCATCAACAGGGGGCCTCGTGGCAGAATGGAGAATAATTTTGAATCCAGAAAGTCTGTTTATTGGAAAAGACAAATCTATTTTGGTTTTCTTGAACTTTGTTATTTTACTTTATTGTTTTTTCTTTTTTCCAACATATGCTCTTTTGGTAAGATGCCCATGGAACAAGGCGGGTAGACAGAAAGAAGGGAGATAGATAGGCAGGAAGTAGGGAAGAGGAAGGAAAAATATGCCTATGGATGATCTCCTATTCCAGTTATTGATGTCAGGTTTTAAATTCCTGGCTCCATTCTCAAGCAACTTATTTTCCTTCTGATCTGCTTTTCTCAGTTGCTAGGTGATATAAAAAAGCAAGGGACACGAACATTGTTTTAACAGTATAAGAGAAACAAAAATATCTAGGAAGGTAAATTGATTCCATAGTGAAACAATAAACTTCAAATATGTGACAGATAAGTTGGGATTGCACTTTTTCCTTCTAGTGTAGATCTGATGGTATAAAAACACCTTAAAATCCGTGAATGTGTCTTTTTCATTGAGCAAATGATAGCTAAAACATACTCAGTACTTAATATGTGCCAGGAAATGTTCTACTTGCTTCATTGTTCTTATTTAACTCCCAAAATAATGTTTGATGTAGATATTATTTATCACATTTTATAGATAATTGGAACATAAGTGTTAGTAATCTATTCATTCTCAGCTTAAGAGACTGAGCTGGTATATAAATCAAGAACCTGTGAAGATAATCATTACTCTATATGCCTTCTGTTGTAGCTTCAAACACAGTGCTGAGCACAGGGTAATGCTCATTTGGTATTAATTGATATATGTAGTGGATTGAATGGTGGCCTTCCAAAAGATGTATCCCTGTCTTAGTTTTCAGAACCAGTAAAAGTTACCTTGTCTGAAAAAAGGGTCTTTTCAGATGTAATTAAATTAAGGATCTTGAGATGAGATCAACCTGGATTATCTATGTGGGCCCTAAATCCAATGATAAGTATCCTTATAAGAGACACAGAGAGGAGAAGGTAGAGGCAATGTGAATATGGAAGCAGAGACTGGAGTGATGCAACCACAAGCCAAGGAATGTCAACAGTCACCAGATGTTGGAAGAAGCAAGAAATAGATTCTTGCTAGACCTCCAGAAAGAGTACAATCTGGCTGACATTTTGATTTGGGACTTCTGGCCCCCAGAACTGTGAAAAAATAAAGTCCTGCTGTTTTAAGCCACTGTGTTAATTTGTTATAGTAGCCATAGAAACCTATAATACAGGAAATTAAAAAAATAATGAAAGAACAGAAGAAGCAGACTGAGAGGCAATGAGAGACATTTGCATCCATTATAATTCGATTTTTGTATAAAAATATTTCAGATCTCATTTCCCTATTTAATAAACGTACCTACCCACCTTTGAGATATTCACTTATAATGAATTTGTAAGTTATTTTTAAGAACCTGTCATTTTCTATTTTTAAAGTAATAATTTCCTAAAAGAAATACATAAATTCTGTCAAATAAAAGCAAAGGTAATAATAATTACCTGGGTAAAATCTTGTATAAGGATGCTATGCCTCAAGCAAATTGCTTTTTAACACCAATTTAAAAGAGTTTGGATATCTAATATTTCTCTCAGCTACTTTTATTGAATTTTTTCTCAAAGCTTTGGAATAAAGGAGTATCATCTAGTGGGAGAAATCATTGAATCTCCTTCACCTGACACTCAAGCCTAAATTAATCAAATTGTGTTTTTGCCTTTTAGTATGCCTTGTATTTTTTCTTGCTAGCCAGACATGATGTACAGGCATACCCTGAAACTATTGCAAGCTCTGTTCCAGACCACTGCAAGAAAGCGAATACCACAATAAAGTTAAACCACAGGGTTTTAAAAAATTTCCCAGTGCATATAAAAGTTATGTTTACACTACACTGTAGTCTATTAAGTGTGCAATAGTATTTTATGTCTGAAAAAACAATGTGCATACCTTAATTTTAAAATATTTGATTGCTAAAAAATGCTAACCATCATCTGAGCCTTCACAAGTTATAATATTTTAGCTGGTGGAGAGTGTTACCTCGATGTTGATGGCTTATGACTTATCTGGGTGGTGATTGCTGAAGGTTGAGGTGTCTGTGGCAATTTCTTAAAATCAGACACCAGTGAAGTTTGCCACATTGATTGACTCTTCCTTTCATGAACAATTTCTCTGTAGCATGCAATTCTGTTTGATAGTATTTTATCCACAGTAGAACTTCTTTCAAAATTGGACTCAATTCTCTCAAACCCTGCTGCTGTTTTATCAACTAAGTTTATGTAATATTCTAAATCTTTTGTTGTCATTTCAACAGTCTTCACAGCATGTTCACCAGGAGTAGTTTCCATCTCAAGAAGCTACTTTTTTTGCTCATCCATTAGGAGTAACCCCTCATTTGTTATAGTTTTATCATCAGATTGCAGCAACTTAGTCACATCTTGAGGCTTTACTTCTAGTTCTCTTGCTATTTCCACAATTGCAGTTACTTCTTCCACTGAAGTCTTGAACCCCTCAAAGTCATCCATGAGGGAAGGAATCAACTTCTTCTAAACTCTGGTTAGTGTTGATATTTTTATCTCTTTCCAGGAATCAGGAATGTTCTTAATGGCATCTAGAGTGGTGAATATTTTCCAGAAGGTTTTCAATTGACTTTTCCCAGATCCATCAGAGGAATCACTGTCTATGGCAGCTATAGCCTTATGACATGTATTTCTTAAATAATAAGACTTGAAAGTCAAAATTACTCCTTGATCCAGGCTGCAGAACGGATATCTTGTTAACAGGCATGAAAACAACATTAATCTCACTGTACATCTTCATTAGAGCTCTTTGGTGACCAGGTGCATTGTGAATGAACTGTAATATTTTGAAAGGAATCTTTTTTTTTTTTTTTCTGAACAGTAGGGCTCAACAATGGTCTTAACATATTTAGTAAACCATGTTGTAAACAGATGTGCTGTCAACCAGGCTTTGTTGTGTCATTTATAGAGCACAGGCAGAGCAGATTTAGCATAATTCTTAAGGGCCCTAGGATGTTCAGAGTGGTAAATAAGCATTGGCTTCAACTTAAACTCCCCAGGTGGATTAGCTCCTAATAGGAGAGTCAAATTGTCCTTTGAAGCTTTGAAGCCAGGCATAAACTTTTCCTCTTTAGCTTTGAAACTGCTAGATAGTGTCTTTTTCCAATATAAAGCTGTTTTATCTAATTGAAAATCTGTTGTTTAGTGTAGCCACCTTCATTAATGATCTTAGCTATATCTTCTGGATAACTTGCTATAGCTTCCATATCAGCACTTGCTGCTTCATCTTGCACTTTGATGTTATGGAGGCAGCTTCTTCCTTAAACCTCATGAACAAACCTCTGTTAGCTTCAAAATTTTCTTCTGTGGCTTCCTCACCTCACTCAGACTTCATAGAGTTGAAGAGTGTTAGGGCCTTGCTCTGGATTAGGCTTTGGCTTAAAGGAATGCTGTAGCTGGTTGGATCTTTTATTCAGACTACTAAAAGTTTCTCCATATCAGCAATAAGGCTGTTTTGCTTTCTTATCATATATGTGTTCACTGGAGTAGCTTTTTAAATTTCCTTCAGGAACTTTTCCTTTGCATTCACAACATGGCCAATTGTTTGGTGTAAGAGGCCTACCTTTCAGCCTATCTCAGCTTTCGCCATGCCTACCTCACTAAGCTTAATCATTTTTAGCTTTTGATTTGAAGTGAGAGACATGCAACGCTCCCTTTCACTTGAACACTTAGAGGCCATTGTAGGGTTATTAATTGGCCTACCTTCAATATTGTTGTGTCTCAGGGAATAGGGAGGTGAAAAGAGGGCCAGAGACAGTGAACAGCCATTCGGTGGAGCAGTCAGAACACACACAACATTGATTGTCTGCTTCCTTATATGGGTGCAGTTTGTGGTGCCCTGAAATAATTACAATAGTAACATCAAAGATCATAGATCACGCATAACAAATATAATAATATGAAAAAGTTTGAAATATTGCAGAAATTACCAAAATGTGGCTTAGAAATATGAAGTGAGCAAATGCTGTTGAAAAAATGGTGCCGATAGACTTGCTCTATGAAGGGTTACCACAAACCTTCAGTTTGTAAAAAACACATCTGTGAAGCACAATAAAATGAGGTATGCCTGTGCTAGGTAAAAGGCACTGTTGGAAACAGGCTTTTAATAATGTGGTCCTGAGGTGTGGGGGAGGGAAAGCATCCTACAGGCCTATGATTAGGTCTCCTTCTGTTAGCCTTTGCCTCCGAAACGTGAACTCCACAGGTGTTTCTCATTTTTTTCTCCTCTCATTTTAGGTAGGATGGCTAGAGTGAACTGGGATTGGGTATTTTCCTTCTCCCAGGTGAATTAGGCTCTGCTAAAATTCCAGCAGGCTAGTAAGCTCTGTTCAATTAGTTTCTCCTGAGGGGAGGCCTTGATAAGACCAGAGCCCTCGGGCGTATTTCAAAATAGTTCCCTCCCCGTTTCCCCTGCCAGAAGCAGGAGAGGATTTTTCTCTGATATTTACTGGGAGAAGCTGGTCAGGCTCCTGGAAGTAAAACTCACAGAAGCGTGGGGCTCCCCCTGTGACTGGGTCCCCTGGAGTTTTTAACTCTCAGAATTGTCTACACTGAGCCTCCAGCAATTTGTCAACCGCAGATTAGGTTTTCCTACGCCAACACTGGTTCCTCCAGAGGTTTCAGCTCGGGTTTCTGCTCTGGTAAGTTGTGATTCTCCGTATCCGTCTGCCTGTCTCTCTGGTTTTGGGGGCAGTGTTTTGCCCTGTGACCTCACTTCTCTTATGGATTTAAGCGGGGTTGATTTTTCAGGGTGTTCAGTTTTTTACTTGTTAGGGCAGAGTGGTGATTTCCAAGCTCCTTACGTGCTGACCTGGAGGTCCCCCAAATTTGACTAATGTTGACACAAAAATGTACCCATGTAATCAACAACACAATAAAACTATGAAAGATTTCTGTTACTCCAGAAAATTCTTTTATGCCCCCATCCAGTCAATTCCAATGCCCACAAGAAATGACTCTTCTTTTTTTGATCACCATAAGTTAATTTCACCTGTTCTTGATATTCATGTAATAGAGTCCCACAGTAGCTTTTTGGGTTCGGCTTCTTTCACTCAGTATAATGTGTTTGAGATCCATCCATGTTTTTCTACATGCTAGCATTTCATTCTTTTAAAAATAGTATATCATTGCAAGCATATACCATAATGTGTTTATTCTTCCTCATGTTGAGGATAATTGGTTGTTTCTGTTGCTACAGAATTATTTTTGTTAATTTCCAGTGTTAAGTTCATGTTGTTATGAGCATTGTGAACACGCTTTTTGTGGATATAGGTCTTAATTTCTCTAGAATAAATACCTGGAAATGGAGTTTCTAGGTCATAGGGTAGCTGCATGTTTAGCTTTATAGGAAACTACAAACTGTCTTCGTAAATGATTGAACAATCTTACATTCCTAGGAAGGTAGGAATACTCCATTATCTCCATACTCTAATTCTTGGTGCTTTCTTTTCAATTTTAGTCATTCCAGTGTTTTTAAACTGATAGTTTTAATCTGGATATTCCTGAATACTAATGATATCAATGAGGGGATTACTGAAAGAACCTGGTCAGGCTCCTGGAAGTAAAACTCACAGAAGTGTGGGCCCCCCCCCCCCCCCACCTACGACTGGGTCCTCTGGAGTTTTTAACTCTCAGAATTGTCTGGATGGAATTGAATACTAATGATATTAAAATATTTTAAAATTATGTTTATTGGCCATTCATATATCTTTTAAAATTTGCTTATCTTCTCTCCCTTACCCAATTTTTATGGGGCAATTGTCTTTTTATTAATAATTTGTTAAACTATATTATGTATCCTGGATACCATTCCTTAGATATATGTACTAAAATATCTTCCTGTCTGGGCTTTCTTTTTTATTTTGTATCTATTGTCTTTTGATGAGCTAAAGTGTTTAATTTTGATGAAGTCCAGTTTACCAGTTACTTTTAACAGTACATTTTATGTCTTTTCTAAGGTATCTTTGCTAACCCCAAGTCCTCATATATGTTCTTCTATGTTTTTCCTAGAAGATTTTCAGTTTTAACTTTACTTCTTATGTCTACAGTCCTTTGTGAGATAATTATCATGTGTGGTAAGAAGTATGGGTTGAAGTTCTCTTTTTTTTTCCCACAAATTTATCCTGTTGTTTCACATCATCTATTGAAAATACTTTATTTCCTTTCATTGAATTTGTTTGGTGCTTTGGTTGCAAAATAAGGAACAGTGTAAACATGAGTGTTATTTCTGGACTTTCTATTCTGTTCGATTTTTACTTTTGTCTAATTTTATGCCGATACCATAGTGTCATGATGAATATAACTTTCTAATCAGTGCTGAAATCTGATAATGCCAATTCTACAACCTTGTTCTCCTTTTCAAGATTATTTTTCCTATTCTAGGACCTTTGCCCTTTCCACACATATGTTAAATTGGAGAGCCACTTTTTACCAACAAAAAGCCTGTTGAGATTTTGACTGAAATCACATTACCTCTATAGGTCAATTTGGTTAGAATTTGTGACACGTTTTGTAGTTTTAACTGTAAAAGTCTTGCATGTGTTTTATTGGATTTAGTTAGTTCATCTGATGAAGGAAAAATAGAGTTAATAGAAAGTTAGGGGTAGAACTGAAAAAGTCATCATTAATAAATTAACATTTATCACTGTTAATTATGTGAAAATCATGTTACTCTTGGTGAAGAAACAAGGTTACACACATGCATTGTCTCCAGAAGTTATAACTACCTTGCTGTATATAATTCTATGAAATAAATTTTCCCATTAGATAAAATTTTGTATGATAAAACAATGCTTTTATGTGGATTACGAGAGCTAAGAGAATACTTTCTCTTAAAATCATTTTCATAAATCACAGATGCCCCATTATTAAACAGCCATAGTCTAAATTGTCATTGTTTGGATCAACCAAGAGTTTGCTCTTTGACCACCAGCCTGCCTATTGTCAGCAGCACTTAAATCCTTTCATTTGTCAGTATACACTGAAAAGAGGACATTTTTAATTACGTGCAGAGAGACTGGGTGTAGAATCTCGGGATGCTGAGAATAAATCCTGCTTCCCTGTGGATGCCTCCTATGAACTGCCTCCCTTAACCAGAACAATTCCTATGAACTGCCTCCATTAACCAGAACAACGGACCTTTAGCCCACATGGATCTTTACTGCTGAATATCATCACAGTGCTAACTGATAAGGGTCCTCAGTGTTTCAGAGTTCCAAGTGCACCATAAACATGAATTTACAATTGCTATAGAATGGTGGAGTTATCCTCTACTTTAATCTGCACCTGAACATTTATAGATGATGATATAATTGGAGAAGATGATACTAGATTCATCCAAGTGATGATCATCTTAAAGTCTTACTCTGAAAAGCTTTGGAAATTCAGCCAATGATAGAAATTGCCTTGATATCCTTTATTTTTCTTCTGAATCAATAGTAGGAGTTTCTCATCAGACTCATCTCATGCAAATGGTGTCATATCTCACCTCAACCATTTATTTAACAAGCATTTATGGCTTTCCCACTTCATTCCAGGCAATAAATGTCATTCTCTTTCACACTGCTTACAGACTAGTGAGAAGAGACATAAAATAACCGAGTAAACCACAAGTTAAACAAAATGTTGTTAGTGGCATGAAGAAAATAGAGTTACGGGATTGAGATCCTGAGAGAGACAAGGGGGATTCTTTAAATCATACATGCCAAGTATGTTTGTGATGGGACCTGAGCTACAGGAAAGAACGGACGTATTCAGGTCAGGGAAACTGGCCTTTAAGCAGAAGAGATAACCCTTGAAAAGGTTATGAGCTTCAAATAAGCTTGATCATTTTTTTAGGTACAGAAAGAAGGCTAGTGAGGTCAGAGTGCAGTAGTCGTGGGGGATGATTTTACCAAATGGTGTGACAGAGATAGACCAGGAACAAAATCACTGTTTGTTGGCTAAGTTAAGGTATTTAGATTTTATTCTGCGTTGTAGAAAGCACTGGGAGGTTTTCAATGAAAAGTAAGCTTTTAGTTGGTTGACAAGACTAGTGGGTTTGAGAAATCCTGAAATTTCGACATAATAATTTTTAAAGTTAGGATAGGTAAGATGATGATGGTACAGTAAACAAAACTGTCCTTTATGCTCTGAGGTCAAATGCAGTTCTGCTTCTCATTGTCTTTGCTCAGGATCAATGCAGGTGGGTCTCCCCTATCTGGACAATGCTGGTGGTCATGCAGAATAAAAAGAGAACACCATGAATCATGTGCTGATTTCTAAGGTTTCTGCTCAGAAGTGATACATGTCACTTCCACTCAAAGTTTTTCACGAAAGCAAGTCACCTAACCAAACTTGATGTTTGTGCAACAGGAAAGGAAGTAATGATACCTCACCAAGATAGGAAAGAGTATTTTTCAGCAATACAGTCTACCAAATAAAACCTCATGTCACCGAAGTGCTTCAGCAATTAACTGTATTTCAATATATAAGATTATGTGCTAAGATTACATATTTAAAGGCAACAAATTTTTAGTCACTTTACAAGAGTTGGATTTGGTCTCATTCCTACAACTAATAAAAAAATTTAAGTTTATACTTAGGACAATTGTAGGCAATATCATAACTTTAAAAATCTGCCACATAAAATACTAATCTTTAAGAGTTTCATAAAATGCCATGGGCTTTCCTATTTCTTCTGTCAACAGATAATCTGGGTTTAGAGAGTTAAAGATCAGATTTGGGAAATGGAGAAATAAAAACAATGTTAATCTAGAAGGAAAAGAAAATGAAGAGAAAGTATGGCAGAGAAATGTAGACATCTTCAATACCTATTGTTCCTTTTCCAATGTGATATAGTTGTTGATTTGGGGCTAGGCACATGGCTACCCACAAAGGTGACCACATTTCTCACACTCCTTTCCAACTGAATGTGGATATATAGAAGAATTTTGGCTACTGAGATGTAACTGGAAGTGTATCATGGCAGTTTCCAGAAACTTTTCTTTAAAAAAAGAAAAAAAAAAAGGAAAAGCATCTACCCCTTTTATTCTTTACTTCTTTATTCTACTACCTTCCATGCAGGTGCTTCCCTAAACCACGAAGATGAGAGATACATACCAGGAATGGTGGAGCAGTGAACTGGAAATATTGTGGTCTTTGTATATATAAGCCTTAGATGACTTTCCTCTGAACCCATACTTACATGGGAACAAAATAAATCACTGTCTTCTTTTTTAGAACGTATTTAAAAGAGAGCAAAGAAACAACCCCATGTCACAAATATATATTACTGTTTCATAGGAAAAAAAAATAGTGTCAAAAAATTGTATATCAAGTGGTCTCAATTTTTAACTGTTTCCCTCTCTTATGGATAAAAGGAACAGAGTATGCAGTTATAGATCCTTTTAGTTTTAACTGCTGAGATGAGCACTCAATTTAGGACATTTTCATTTTGACACAGAATCGAAGTGAAATACTTTGTCATTTAAAATAATCATAGTAATCATTAGCTTTCTTCATGTAGATTATACATTCGAAACTTGAATGACAAAGATTAAAGACCAAATTCACTGCATGATTGACAGCCAGTTCTATGGTTCAGAGTCTTGAATCAACAGCCTTACTTTTATTATTCTTATTCAATTCATCAGAGCGGGAAAACAGAAGGAAAAAAATAACAACTAACAAATGCCTTAGAATAATAGCCTGTCTGGATGATTATATACAGAAACATAGTAAAAGTTAGAATTATTCTCATTTCTGTCACAGGTTAGTATGTTTTTATTTGCACAAGTAGGATGAAATGGTGGGGTTTGTGAGACAGGACAGTCTCCTGATGAGAAGATGTGATATTTTGTTAAAGTAAAGGGAGAACTAAAAAGAAACGCCGGGTTATACCAGTTATAGTGAGTAGAGGTTAGTTCATTCCAACTTTAAGCAATTTATCTCTGTTCTGGGAATCAAATGGTAAATTTTAGCTCTTTTAATGTATGACTAGCGCCTTGATAAATGTTGATAAACAATTCTATGAGTTATAGAACAGTTAATTATTTTCAGCTTTAAAATGGTGGGCTCCAGTTATAAATATCAAAAGATAATTTGAGAATGCAAGATTTAATCATTTTATTTTGGTCCTATTAACTTCAGTCAATCTGCCTTTCTGTCTGTCACACACACACACACACACACACACACACACACACACACACACACACACACACACACACACACACACACACCCGCACAACCATATTTTCAGAGTCCTACCAATTACTAAAACTTTAAATGTATACTAAAACATGATCAGAGGCAATTGAGTTTAGGAAGCAGAAACAGGCTTTTTGTTGCATCTGGGGGACATTTATCCACTGAAATGAAAAGGAAGAATACAGCTGATTTTGAAAATTCATGTCAATTTGGAGTACCAGTGGATGATGGAGCTGTTGTTACCATTGTTTCTTCTCATTCTCCAGTCTCCTGCTCTTCTCCTTCCCCTCTCCCTCCAATTCCCCCTCCTTACCTTCTCCTTCACTTTTTTCTTCCTCTACATCTCTTTCATTTCTTCTTTTTCCTTCTTTCTTCTGCCACTTTATCCTCCTGTTTTCCCTTCTCCCTCTGCTCCTGGTCCTCCTTCCCTTCCCTCTTCTACCCTCCCCCATGTTCTTCATTCCTCTTTTTCTCAACTTCTCCTAGTTTCTTCTATGTTTATTTCTAAGAAGAATAAAAATATGCTAAGATTAGGACCATCTGATTAATGACATGTTGGCCCTGATATTTTCTGTGCATCGGGAGTGTATGATTCTGTCAGCTTGTTTTGTTCCTTTTTCCTTTTATTTTCTTTTCTCCCTTAGAAATAAAATGTTGCATAATTATTGCTATAAAATGCTTCACAGGCAGAGCACTAAGAGATGGAGACTAGAAAATAAAAAGAAATAGGGATATAGGTTGTCGTAACACCCAAAGCCTTTCACATCATTTCCTGCAATATTTTCATTACTGTGTTCCTAAATGTGTATTTTCGCACAACATCTTTGTATTTCAAGTTAGTTATTTCATAAAGCTTGTCCCTTGTATCTAGATGCATTTTTTCCCCCCTTAGCTCCAGGCAACTGCTTCATTTTCTGAGGCATAATAATACTTTCTCTTTCCGATTTTTCTCTAGTGTTTATGCTACTCCTACTGAACTTTAATTTAACATTTTCTTACTAATACACAAACATACTCTCTAATCTTCCTTCAAGGCTAAAACAAATCAATTCTAAAAGAATAGAAAACCTCTAAATCCCAGAACTCTTCAGCAGATATTCCCCAAATGCTAGAATATGTTAAAAACACAAGTTAGAAACTTTAAAAATTGCCTTTTCTAAATGATTACTATTACATATGAAAATAAAACACTGGCATAGAGGGGAAAGGATATGCTAAGGATAAAATTATTAGTGTGCAGAAGTGCCTTGACTTGAACGCAGATTTATAACTCATCATTAGTCCCCACCATCATCCCATTCTTAGCACTTCTGTTTACATGACAGGGTCATGTCTTCAGCTGAACTTTAGATTGCCATGATTGTGGTAGATTCAGTAGACTGTCTTGATCAAGATATTTTACAATATCCTCCTAGTGTATTTACCATTAGTGTAGAGACTAACAAAATAAAGGCTGTTTTCCAAGCTTGCAGCAAAGATTCCAGTTAAAATTTAGGTTCTGCCAGTAAGATGTACTCACATACTTGATTTTGATGCTAAGTTAAGCAGGGGAACAGCCAATAGTTTGTGCGATTCATTTTGCTAGCTGAGCTCTTTCAGTAAACTAGAGCTGACAGTTCTGTCAGTAACGTTCTGATCTTTCCAGCACAGTTGCCCTGTTCCTGGAGCTCAGTCCTGTGATAGTATTTTGATGATGCCCAGATGCCTGATTTTAATTAAAAAATCAGTTTCCTTGTCAGCACAGTTCAGTCATGTTATTCTAGGAGTCATTCGTAGAATGAGGCAGAGGTTAAGACATGCTCTTCTGGTTCTTTCAGCAGCTTTGTAAGTTGCTCATTCTCCTTCAGCTAGTTGGAGACATTTTTGTCATCTGCAACTGAGATCTGCTTGACAATTTTTGGTACCAGAATTGGTTATAAGCCATGTTTCTTCAAGGTTGGGGATCTGGAAAATCAAGACTTATTATCTGACTTAGTTGTGTCCCAATGAAGAAACGATCTTGGAAGGTAGGGCACTGGTAGTCTCTTGTATACTATGGCCAAAGTTACTGAAATGATCACCTGTAGTCATTTGAAACAAAGTGACTAATGTATAACTTTGGTAGACCATGTGGCAGCTGTCAGAGAACAAGAATATTTCTGGATGAGATGTCTGCTTCTCAGTGCACTGGAGTATTTGAGAAAGAAAGCAACAAAGTTAGAGTTCACACGGCTAGGGACATGTCAGAGAATGAGGTACTTCTTATGACCTCTTTTAAAGTATCTTTTTGAAGCTCTATGTCTCATCTATCTAAAAGCAGATGTATGATTTTGTTGATTCCTAAAGCACCAGGTAGGTTGAATTCATAGCAATGTCAAATCTGTCATGTAAAGATTAAGGCATTGATTAGGAAACAATAGGATGCTTCAAATTGGAAGGGTTAGATAATTCTAAGGTCTCTGAACTCCAGAATGCCCCGTGTTTATCTAATTCTAGCAGAAGCATAACTTTCTCCCCGTCATATGAAGATGCCTCTGTTTTCTATGGAGATCCTGTTACAATCACACAGCAGGTTATTATTTTTCAAGGAAATCTTGTCATATTCTACAGCAGTCATTATCTCCTGACCTATTACTAGATGCAGATCCCTGCATGCCCCATGGGACCAATACAAAGTCAAAGCCAGGAGGAAAAGGGTTACAATGCCAGTGGAATTTCAAGACTTCCCTAATTTGTATTAATAACCCTGGAAAATGTGTGTGGAAATTAAGTCTTATGGTGCTAGATAAGGAAGGGGGAGAACATGATTTAGGTGGGACTAATTTTTAATGAAATGCACTTAATGATGATTCTGGGTTCAGTTTACAAAGTTGAACATCTGGAAGGAATATCATTTGTGTGGTTGTTAAATGGAATCCAGGACTTGGTGATGGCTTACAAACAATGAGTTGAGAAGACAAGCCAGTCTTAGATGTAATGGATATTAAAGGACTCAATAAATTAGGTAGATATGTGTGGTACAGTGGATTCATCAAGAGTTTGTTTTCGTTTTTTATCTTGAGAAGACTGTTTATTTCAGAGAATAGATGTATGGTGTAAGATAGTTGTCGAGTTTTATTCTTTTGCATGTGGTTATCCAGTTTTCCCAACACCATTTATTAAAGAGACTGTCCTTTCCCCACTGTATATTCTTGGCTCCTTTGTCATAAATTATTGAAATGTGGTCCCTAATTTTAATGTAGATGTTAAAATATTGGTAAGGAAGGAACCAGGTAAGAGTGTTTAATTGCCAGAAGAAAGGCAAAAATGGTTGCCATTCAATACAGCAACACTGAAGTATCAGTAGTAACTAGAATGGTCAACTGACCATGGAGTCCCTGGGACTTAAATAGGCCATCTTCCAAGGTCCTTTTTGATCCATACAACAACATGAACTATAAATCTTGTCATAGGCTTGCTAGGAGTCACAATGATGGAGAGTCTTTTCCTTTCACCTAATCCTTGTCTTCCACCTGGTTATGAATCCCAAATCCTTTGGGGAGGCCCGATACACACCTGAGTACACACCATAAATCTTTCTCTTGATTGTCAATGAATTCACCAGAATCTTGTTAAGAAAATGACTGTGTACTTGAGAAAGGAAAGTATGTAGAACTTTTGGGGAGGATAATAGATACCGGCTTGAGTTAATACTAGTTCTTGACGATTTAGAGGACTAGTGAGGATCAATATAGTATGCAGTATTTTGAAGGTTTAGGTGATAAAGTTTTGACTAAAAGTGATTTTAAAATTAGTATGGTGTTTCCATGAAACTATTGTTTTTGTTCCTAGCTCCTGAGTGTGGTATATTTTCTCTGAAATTGGTAGACTCATTATTGGTTTCCAGATGCCTGGGGATAGGGATATTAAAGTAGGGAAGGTAGGGACTTCCCTGGCGGTCCAGTGGTTAGACTCTGTGCTTCCACTGCAGGGGGCACGGGTTGGATCCCTGGTTGAGGAACAAAGATCCTGCACAGCAAAAAATTAAAAAAAAAACAAAAACCGGCAACTTAAAGTAGGGAAGCTAAAGCCCTTGAATTAATACTTTGAAAAAAAATGAAAGCAGATTCAATAATATATCCTTTAGGGAAAGTCAGATATTAATATCACCCTAAAAAACTTGGAGGATGGAAGGTTGATGATTCCTATTACATCCACATTTTACTTGCCTCTTTGTCCAAGATAGGACATGGAGAATGACAATATTTTAATGTAAGTTTTTCAGGAGATTTCTTTTGCTTAGTATAGTTTCATATACAACCTTTGTATTGGAGCAGATCAACAAAACCTATCATCTGGCATGTGGCAATAGGATTTAAAAAGTTTTTTCTTTTCTATACCAAATTCTCACCCCCCCCCCCCCACCCCACGATATTAGAAGCAATTTACTTCACCTGGCAGGAGCAGAAATACATACTCATGATCTTGCCTCAAATCTTAGGCTGATTTCCCCTATTTTGGTCTTCGTTGATCTGGATTGTCTCTCCATCTCATAGGTTTTCACCCCCAGTCAATTGCACTAATGGAATCTTGACAACAAAACCAAGTGACAGAAAGTATCAGACTTAGAAAGGCACATGTCAGAGGATAGGAGATAAACTCCATTAAATTAAAAGATTTGACATCTTAGTAAACTTTCTGAGTGACAGTAGTCCAAGTATGTTTGTATTGTCCTCTAAAATGTGTAAAAGTCCTTGTTGTACATCTCATTTCTTCTCGTTTTGAAGGAGACAAGCTTGGTACATGTTAGCACCACCTCTTCTTCCTCTTCCCCATCCCTCCTCCTCCCCTCCTCCTCCCCTCCTCCTCCTCCTCCTGTTTTGGTTTAGAGGCATTGTACATCATATTTGGCTATAATGCTCTCACGCATTTACTAACATTTTTTAATGGAGTCCAGACTAAGCAAACTATCTCCAGCTGCTCTAAGATGGACAGTAAGAGAAGGTCATCCAGCTGTTCTAGACTTGGGGATAAGAGAAGATTCTCTAGGTGATTTGGAAAGCAAGTCCACCAGCTACTTGGCACATAGAACCTGATATATTGGATATACAGTGGTACTCAAAGTGTTTGTGACATATTGGAATGCAATATGAGACTCGTGGTAATCCTGAAGAAGGGAATTGTATGTTAGAATTTTTTTAGTAAAGCCATAGTATTGTATTCTTCTTTGGCAAATAACAGTTTCTTAGAGACTGCAGACCTAACAATGACACTTTTAGTGACCCTGTGGTCTGAGATGTCCATCATGAACCATGTGGAAGCTGATCCACCAAGTGATGCCCAGAAATAGTCCCTCATCAGAGGACATGTACATAATATGTACACACTATATTGGACTCAAATCAGTCCTAGAAACACAAGCAGTTGTATGAACAAGTATTCTGCTATAATGCCGACTCTCTTACCCAACACCTGTGGCCTCACACGGTGTTCATTTTGGCAAGTTGACCTATTTGTTGTTGTTTCTTCATGGTATATTGGCAGCTGCTTGCATTTGATAAAGCAATATCATGCCTCTCAGGGTTATCCCCAGAAGACAGTTGGGAGAGAAGTACTTCAGTGGCACAACTTTGAGTGCCACATGTGATTATCCACTCTCCCTGGAAGGAGATATGACATGAGATATAATTCTACATCATTAGCCTGATGGGCTGACCAGATGGTCAGGGAAATAGAAAGAACATGATTGGAGACTTAGAACAGTTACAAAGATGAATCTTTGCCAGAGTGTAGTATATTTGTTTTTCATGTGAACGCTCATGAAAGAGCTCACACTGTAGCTATGGCACTCAATAATAAGATAGAGAAGTGATCCCAGTTGAGGATCAGTTAGCCTCTTGCCCCATTGCTTCTCTGAATGGGCTCATGATCAAAAATGGCCATGATGGTAGAGATGGAGGTTATGTATAAGTTGAAAAATGCAGATTTTACCTTAGCAAGTTTGATCTGACTGATATCTTTGCTTAGCAACCAGTCTACCAGAGAAAAATGATGAGTCCCTCATGTGATATTATAGGCTGGAGAGAATAGCCAGCTACCTTGTGACACGTCAGTTATATTGGGCCTTTTCCACCGTGGAGAAAGCAGTTATTTTCTACCACTGGAATAGGTGCTTATTCTTTAAGTAGGTTTGCTTTCCCATCTTGTTATGGTTCTGCTAGCATTTCCTGCCACTCCTGCATTTATGCTCTATTAATTGTCACTGGATATGAATACCACTCACTTTTTATTTAAGGGGATGAGGCAGTGGGCTTATTTCAGGAAGGTGTGACCCAGTCTTGCCATAAACTTCATCACCTAGAAGTAGCTGACTTTTTTAGGAAAGTGGTATAGTTTCTTGAAGACACAGTGGGTGACAATGCCAGTCTTATTTCCTGCATAATCATGAGTCTTAAAACAAGCAATAGAATGGAAGTGACAGACTTTACTATTATATCCAGTGACTCCCCCACCCCAGGCATGAAAAAATTAAGTCGGGTGGTCATTGTGTTGGCTGGTGGTCAGTCCTGATTATCAAAGGGGTAGAAAACTGCTGCTACACAGTTGGACAGGGGAAGTATGTCTGGAACCCAGGAACCATCATATCCTAGAACTGTCATATCCAGTACTTAAAAGTTAATAAAAGACTTTAACAAAATAATGCAGGCAGGTCCACTAAGACACATTTTTAAGGAATGAATGTTTTGTTTATCTCACCAAGTAAAGAGCTCTATCCAACTTATATCTGAGGAGAGGAAGAACATGTAATAATTGCAATGGAGAAAGGAAGTTATAAATAAGAGCTATAATCTTTTGACAGGATGAAGAAACAAGGTGTATAGGAGTGTGATAGCCACCTCTGTCTATCTGTATGTCTGTCTCTCTCTTTATGTCTTTCTCCCTCCCTCCTTCCCTCTTCTCTCTGAGGTATGTGTGTGTGTGTGTGTGTGTGTGTGTGTGTGTGTGTGTGTGTGTGTGTGTTTATGCATGTGAGAAAGAGAGAAAGAAAAGAGAGAAGTGTGGTGTATCAACAGCATATACTGTATGTATACATTTATAATTGGGCCCACAGGCTAGGGGATGTTAAGAGGGGTCTCTGACTGAAGTAAAGGAACATGAATATTATTCAGAGATGAATGCACCAACTGGGAAATTGGGTCCTTCCTTTTAGGAAGCGTGTGATAATGTGGTTTTTTGAAGTATGGTTGTGGTATTTTTAAGCTGGAACCTGTTACTACTATTGTTGTACAGAGTAAGTATAGGAAGAAGTCTGTGAGTCCTACTGAATTACCAGAGATGGGAACTGTGGCCCAGAGGTTAGATGGGTTCTCACCCATCCCCACCCACTCCTGGTGTGCCATCTTGTATCACAAATCCTAGAAAGGTAAATGCCAGATATTTTGTAACTAGGATTCCACATGTGTGATTTGTATTCCATCAATCATATGCACTTACACAACACTTGAGTTTGGAAACTAGTTATGAGAGGACAGAAGTGGCCACATGTGGGCCATTCTTTTTGCTAGCAGGAAGTGCCTGGCACCGTGACCCTGGGGCCAAGAGTTCTGTCATCATCTCCCTGATATCTGAATTACAGGTGAGGTGCTATGTTTGTGGAGCCAATGGTTGTTGCTCTCCACCTTCCAAATTGTTAGAATCTGGGATTGCTTATAGAAAAAAAAAGTTAAAATTATAGGAACTCAAATGACTGAGTCTTTTGTTCATACTGCTCTAATGCTTTGCTTTTCAGTGGGTGGCATTAAAAATAGGTTCCTCATGCTGCTGTTCTTTTCATTGATACTGAAATTTTATTTACCTCATGTTTATTTTCTTGTCTAATATCTTACCAAGTGTCAATATATCGAATAGATTTATTAACAGCATACCCTGACTAAAACTTCTGAATATCATACTGTGTAAGCATACCTCATTTTATTGCATTTTGCTTTCTTGCGCTTCATAAAGTGTTTTTTTTTGTTTGTTTGTTGTTGTTTTGTTTTGTTTTTTTTTACAAATTGAAGGTTTGTAGCAACCCTGCCTGGGCAAGTCTTACCAGTGCCATTTTTCCAACAGTATTTGCTCACTTCGTGTTCCTCTGTCACATTGTGGTAATTCTCACAGTATTTCAAACCATCCACCAGCAAAAGGATTATGACTTGCTGAAGGCTAGGATGATGGATAGCATTTGTTAGCAATAAAGTATTTTTAAATTAAGACATGTACATTGTTTTTGCAGACATAATGCTATTGCACACTTAATAGAGTTACAGTATAGTATAAAAACTTTTTTATGTACTGGGGAACAAAAGAAATATGTGTGATTCCCTTTTTGTGATATTCACTTGATTGCAGTGGTAGGGAACAGAACCTGTAATATCTCTGAGATATGCCTGTAATTATGTCAAATGCTTATTGCTTTTGGAAATGATTACTTCTGTGATCAAAAACAGAATAGCTTTTAAAAACATGGTTTTAAATATTTTAGCTGCTTTATTTACATAATTCTATTATAGAGAAAATAAAAGTCACTCTACTTTATATAATAATTATGTTTACATGTCACTGTATATATAAAGTGCTTTTATATACATCAGCTTTGAATTTTTGTGGATTACAGACCTATGAAATTTGAAGTTTGTAAATATCATGTGTATTTTACAAACGAAAAAATAATGAAATTCAGGAAAATTCTGTCCAACACCTAGGCCATAAAATTTAAGAGTGAGAGTCTTCAGAGTATGTTTTACTATTTTAACAAAACTTTTTAGGTTTTTATTAAACAACCTCCCTAGTTTCTCACAATTTTTAAATGCATCAAAAACTTGTTTATGTATAAGAAACATAAGTGATTAGAAGTCCATGATTTATCTTTCTAAATTTGCATTATAGAAAGAGTTGATATTTTAAATAAAAATTTTGTTTTTATTGAATATTTTCAGTATTTGGATAGATAATAACTTTTTAAACTTGACTCAAGCATATCATTATTTGCAATAAAAAATGATTTTGCTTTGCTGTATTGAAAATTAAGTGATTTTTAAAATGTGAGTTATGATTGTATCAAAACCTTCTGGTCTTGTTTTTTTCCAGTAATATTGAGAAATCACATACCCAGGTAGATGAACCATTGACCTATTGTGGTTTAGAAATTTTTATACATTTTAATTTTCACTATTAATTTTACTACTCCCTCCAGAATTTTTTCAGTAGATACTCAGCACTCATTGTCTCTGTAAATGAAGTATATCTAGGCAAGTAGGTGGGCAGTGCAGAAATTTGATACACAGATATGTTTAAAATATCTACACAGAAATCTGGCTTACATGGTAATTGTTTTTCACTATCAAGAATTTATTGTTCCTTTATTATAGTGGAACCTGACACACTGCATGGAAAATACAAATAATCATCAAGATTCAGATATACTTCCCTAATGACTTCATATGACCTGCCACAAAATAAATGTTCAATAAGTGTGAACTGAAAGTTTTTGTGAGCTACCTTTGCAAATTATGGTCCCTTTCACCATGCTTACACACAAATAACCAAATCCATCAATGGTTTACTTTATCTCTTGAGGGCTTAGGGTAATTCATTTCATGCAATAAGCACTCAAGCGATTTCTTGTTAACAACAAATTGCAGTAATCCACACAACCCTCATTTATCTTTGTCTCAATAGCAATAGACTATATTTTCTTTGCCATATAATCCAATTTATATTGTAAAATAGTCACATGAGCGTCCCCCCCCATCCCTTGCAGTCTCTGAAGATAAAATATAAAGAGACACAAGACTCAAATGGCAATCTTTTATTTACAAAAATGATGGGGTATATGTGTGAGTTAGTATACATATATATGCATATATACAGATACACTTATACATACATACAATATATAAACACTAGCTAGGGAAATAAAGTTACCATTTATACTAAAATGTAGTAGTTCTCATGTGAAATATTTCAATGATATAAAGAGCAAAGGGTTTTATAATGGCTTTCCTGTCATTTGTAGGAATATCTTAATAGGAATAAAATATTATATAAATGTTATATATACAAATTATTTATAATTCTATATAATTTATAAATTTATATTTATACATTTCAAATTTATTTTATATGTAAAATATTAACGCAGAAAAATATGAGTAAAAGGGTACAACTAGAAAACAATGTTGGCATAAATAGGGTATTGAAATATGAAGAAAGATTTATTAGTAAAATCATCTTCAGAATGAAATTTGCTGTTATTTGCTTTTCATAAATTAAATAGTTTAGGCATACACAATTATTACTATGGATTTATAGACTACAAAAAAAGTGCTTGTTAAAAACTTTAGAAACGAGGATTTAAAAATATAAAATGTACCATGATGTTTCCATTTGTTTGATTTGTTATACTGTAATAGTTGAAGATGGTGGACTAGTGTTCCAAAGAACCATCTTGCCTGGGTTTGGATGCTAGTTTCTTTTATAGAACAAAGAGGAGGAGGTGAGGAGGTAAAGTTTAAAAAAAAGAAAAGAAAAGGCAATAAGTTGCTGCAAATATTTTCTGGTTCCAGCCGGACTCCGAAGGGAATGTGTTAATTTCTTTTTTCCTGTAGCCATTCACAGGTGGACCTGGTCAGACTATCTCCTGTAAGCTAAACAAAGTTATTTTAGCTTAACGTTCAGGCATGGGAGATAGGGTTCCTGGAGATGGGCTATTATGTATACTTTAAGCTATAGGCAACATCCCTTTAGTGATTAACTTTTAGCAAAAGCAATAGAATACAGAGGTTAAAGTAAAAGAAACAGGTCCAATATGGAGTAAGATTTGTTCTTCTCTATTACAATAGGCTATGGGGAACACATCATTTTTGATATATAGTCTTTTGCAAAGTAAAAAGGATGGATATTGTGGTTAACATTGCAAGCCAATACTTGGTGAATCATGTTTTTTTAACATATCAGAAAATAGGGATACTACATAATACATGTTAATAGGACTTTTACAGAGGCACTTCTCAAGGGATTAAGCCTTTTTAAAATTAGGATATTCTATCAATAGAATATTTGTGTTTAAATCATGTAGACAATGTAAATGATTAACTACATTTTCCATTTATCAATTTATACTTTAATTGTGAGAAAGCAAAGTTAGACAAATAAAATATTAAACATAGACATTTAATTCCATTTAAAATCAAATTTTGGTTCAGAGGAAATATTACAATCACCTGCCATCTTCTGGCAAACTCTTTAATTCTTAATTCTTAAATTTAATACAAAGGGATGGATATAGGGGGAATTCACAACATCTCAAGAATCTGAATGTTCTCTTAAGCAAAGAAAATCTACATTTTTCTCTGCATTCCTTTAATTTCCAAGTTTTTAACTGAATAAAAGGACAATAGTGTGAAGTGAGCTGTTGCATTCAAGTTGAAGAAGAGCTTGAATCAAAGAAAATATGAATATCCTTATTGGGATAACTGTCAGTTGATCAAGCAGCTCGTTAAGCATAATCCACCTATAGTCAGTTTATCAAGAACAATTGATCTACATTAAGGGAAACAAAACATTTATTATATTCCTTTTAATTTTAGATCATAAAATATGTTCTAAGAAATGATTCTTTGAAATATATCTGCAACCTATTTGTCTCTGCAAACTTACCTTAGTAAACCGTTTCTTCCCCTTTCCACCATTTCTAAAATCTATCTTCACGCCTTTATACATCAACCCTCTACTAATGTGCCTGTTAATTCCGACCACCAGATAGTTGCAAAATATTTTTAAGTAACAAAAAGTATATTCCTTTAAATTAGTTTCTTAAGCTACACTCACATGCAACATTTTCCACTTATTTTAGACTAAATTTCTATATTTTATGTATAAAATACATAATAAAGGAGGCTTTCTTTGCCTTTATACATGTATGCTCTTTTTTTCTATGCACTGTGATGCCTCAGTCTTTTATGACTCGACTCAAAGTCAACTTTTCTGGGAAACTTTCCTTGGCTGCTCTAGGCAGAGTCAAGTGCTTTTATTTTGTTTTACTTCTTTGTTTTCTTCTAGATTCCTATAATTCTTTTGCTCGAGCCTCCTACCTGGACTTTAAAATGTGAGGGCAGGGACTTTGTCATCTTTGTGTCTGCAGCATTTAGCAAAGCAACTGCCACACTGTGATCACTTAAGCTTATTTTCAAAAATCCTTGCTGGTAAAAAGGAAAAGGAAATTATAATGTGAGTTACAGTATTTTCATTATGAAGTTGCATAGCAGGAGTAATATTGAAAAAGTAAGAGAACATAAATCATTTGTACATGGCTTTTCCCCCTATCTTTGGCAATATTCATTATGTGACCTAAGGCTTACAGTAACATATGAAATTTGTTCTCATAAAACAAATACTATTTTGACACACTTTCACCCTCTTCTACCAACTGGTGTGTGAATTCTACATAGAGATGTGATTTTAAATGGTATATATATATTTAAAAAACACACTATGGTTTAGGAGAAAAAAATAAGGCTAGGTAGTACTCTGGTAGAATATAATGCTGAGAAAACCATTCTAGTGTGATTGTTGGCTACGTTTCCATTAGCAGTGAAAAAGAGTAACAGAAACATGAAGTTGGCACACAGCTGGTGTTTGTTTACTGATATTTCAGGGAGATCAAGCATTTACTTAATATCTCTCTACACAAAGGCCAAGTCCTAGAGAGTCTCATTACTTTGTCCATGGTCAAGCTGATTGGCTGAAAGATAATAAAAAAGGTAGTTAGTCGCATAGCAGACTAACAGAGTTATCAGGGAAGGCATCATTACTTCTCACGGTCTTTCTAAAAAAAATCCCTTATAATTTCAGCTGAGAATATGATGTGCTGTGATGGCAACAAAATGAGTCTCTGTAAGTGCCTGCACCTTAGTTAGGTCAAGTATGAACGATGTTTTGTTGTCGTTGTTTTCTTAGCCAATATATTCATATGTAAAGTTTGTTTCTAATCAATCAAGTTTCTCTGTTATGACTGACACTTACGTGTTTAACTCTACTAGCTATAGTCCTACAATGGTATTTACATATTTTTTTTACCTTTCTATAATAGTTTCATAGTGAACTGACTCTAATTTCATGATTAATACTCTGATCCAAGTCTTAAGTACCAATGTCTTCACTATTTATAGCAATGATTTCATATGATTTCTATTTCTCCCTTAATTTCAATCCATGGTGAATACAATCCCTAGCTTATTTTGATTAAGACATCACTTTTATTATTCTGCTTAAAATTTTTAAATGTCTCCTATTCTCTGAGAGATGAATTTGAAACTTTTATTTACATTTTCTCATTCTTGATCAACCAAAATTTCATCTCGTTTTCACACTTTTCTGTGGTACTCCTATATGCAAATTAGAACCCTCACTTTCCCTGACCATTTTTTATGCATTCCCATTCCTGAGCCCTATGCCATTTTTCCTTCAGAAAAATTTTTTTGATCATCAAAGACCTAGATAGACTTGATTTTTTAATTTATTTTTTATACAATTTTGAAAAGTTACTTTGTGTTTTAGTTATTACAAAATATTAGCTATATTCCGCATGTTGTACGATACGTTCTAAGCCTATCTTACACCCAATAGTTGGTACCTCCCACTCCCTCAATCCTGTATCCCCCCTCTCCCCATTGGTAACCATTAATTTTGTCTCTATATCTGTGAGTCTGCTTCTTTTTTTTTGTTTTATTCACTAGTATGTTGTATTTTTTAGATTCAAGAGATATCAAGTGATACCATATACAAGTGATATCATAACAGTATTTACCTTTTTCTGTCTGACTTATTTCACTTAGCATAATGCCCTCAAAGTCCATCCATGTTGCTGCAAGTGGCAAAATTTTGTTCTTTTTTTATGGCTGAGTAGTATTCCATTGTATATATATATATAACATCTTCTTTATCCATTCATTCATTAATGGACACTTAGGTGGTTTCCGTATCTTGGTAATTGTAAATAGTGCTGCTATTAACATTAGGGTGCATGTATCTTTTTGAATTAGTGTTTTTGATTTTTTCAGATGTATCCCTGGAGTGGAATTGCTGGGTCAAATGGTAGTTCTATTTTTAGTTTTTTGGGAAGCCTCCATACTGTTTTCCACAGTGGCTGCACCAATTTACATTCCCAGCAATGGTGTACAAGGGTTCCCTTTTCTCCACATTCTTGCCAACATTTTTTATTTGTATTCTTTTTGATGATAGCCATTCTGGCAGGTATGAGATGATACCTCATTTTGGTTTTGATTTGCATTGCTCTGATAATTAGCAGTGTTGAACATCTTTTCATATGCCTGTTGGCCATCTGCACCTCCTCTTTGAAAAAAAAATGTCTATTCAGTTCTTCTGCCCATTTTTTAATCAGGTTTTTTTTTTTTTTTTTATGTTGAGTTGTATGAGCTGTTTTTATATATGTTGGGTATTAATCCGTTATCACTTCTTGCTGCTCTAGGCAGATTTCCACAGTGAGAGGCTTCAGCAGCACCTTGCCTGGAGTAGGAAGGTCTTTGCATGCTGATGAGGAGCTTAGATTGTTGTTTGGCCAACCTCATCCTGTCAAGTAATATCACCCTGCCAGCAGCCTATATGTGTAAAATTCCAGAGAAAAAGATTCTAAAACTTTACTCTTAAAAATAATCTCTTTTTTGGAAAGGAAACCTCTAATATTACTCTTTAAATTACTTTTAGTGATATTTTTTAATTAAAAAAATCACTATTTTTATGTTGTCAGCCCTTGTATAGTATCGGTACACTTTCACAGTTTTTTTCCATTATTTTCTGGTCTCTCAGTCTGTCATCATTGCTTGCTTATTTGTTCTGTTGAACTGTGTTGCATTTAAATGCAACTTTTTTCTTTTTCTTTTTTAAGATAGTTGACTTTGTATTTTAGCAATTTGACTATGTTGTGCTTTCTTTTGATTTTCTTTGTATTTATGCCATTTCAGGATGATTGAGCTTCATGGAACTGTGGGTGTTTATTTTTATAAAATTTAGAAAAATTAGACCTTTATTTCATCAAATATATTCTCTGCAACTTCTCTTCTTTTGAAACTCCAATTATATATAAATTCAGCCCCTTGAGAATATCCCGCAGTTTACTGACACTTTGTTTACCTGTTATTTTGTTTTGAATATTTCTTCTCTTTGCTTTAGTTTGGAAATATCCAATGAGTTATGTTCGAGTTTACTAATCTTTATTTTCCAGTGTCTAGTCTACTTAAATCTCACATTTATGTGTGTGTATACATATTTTTTGACATCTTTATTGGAGTATAATTGCTTTACAATGTTGTGTTAGTTTTTGCTGTATAACAAAGTGAATCAGCTATACGTATACATATATCCCCGTATCCCCACTCTCTTGCACTGCCTTCCCACCCTCCCTACCCCACCCCTCTAGGTGGTCGCAAATCACGGAGCTGATCTCCCTGTGCTATGCAGCTGCTTGGCACTAGCTATCTATTTTACATTTGGTAGGGTATATATGTCAGTGCTAGTCTCTCACTTCATCCCAGCTTACCCTTCCCCCTCCCCGTGTCCTCAAGTCCATTCTCCTTCTAGAGAAATGGAAATAAAACAAAAATAAACAAATGGGGCCTAATGAAACTTAAAAGCTTTTGCACAGCAAAGGAAACCATAAACAAGACAAAAAGACAATGCTCAGAATGGGAGAAAATATTTGCAAACGAAGCAACTGATAAAGGGTTAATCTCCAAAATATACAAGCAGCTCATGCAGCTCAGTAACAAAAAAAACCAAACAACCTAACCCAAAAATGGGCGGAAAACCTAAATAGACATTTCTCTAAAGAAGATATATAGATTGGCAACAAACACATGAAAGGATGCTCAACATCACTAATCAGAGAAAAGCAAATCAAAACCACAATGAGGTATCACTCTGGTCAGAATGGCCATCATCAAAAAATCTACAAACAATAAATGCTGGAGAGCGTGTGGGGAAAAGGGAACACTTTTGCACTGTTGGTGGGAATGTAAATTGATACAGCCACTATGGAGAACAGTATGGAGGTTCCTTAAAAAACTAAAAATAGAATTACCGTATGTGTATACATTTTTTAGAAAAGAGTTTTTTTAATTTTAGAATTTCCATTTGCTTCATTCTTTCCATTTTTATTCTGAAATACATCATCTACTAACTGTTAGGTCTACTTTATCCTATGATTTTAAAATATATTAATAATAATTGCAAAGTCCTTGTCTGCTACTTCTAATAATTGGTTTATCTGTGCTTATGCTTTAAAACACTGTCTTTTCTATTGATTACATGTTTTTGGGTTTTTTTTGGTGGAGTATTCTGATCAACTTTACTTATATTCACGACATTATATAACATAACTATATATATTGAAGCATAATATTTCTTTGTTTCATTCATTTATCAGAGAGTCCAAGCTTTTTCTTCTATGTGGAAGTTAGTTTGAGAAGTTAGACAAGTAAGTTCGAGATTCCTTTTTTTTTTTAAGCTTCTTTTTTTTTAAAATTATTTATTTATTTATTTATTTATTTATGGCTGTGTTGGGTCTTTGTTTCTGTGCAAGGGCTTTCTCTAGTTGCGGCAAGTGGGGGCCACTCTTCATCGCGGTGTGCGGGCCTCTCACTATCGTGGCCTCTCTTGTTACGGAGCACAGGCTCCAGACACGCAGGCTCAGCAATTGTGGCTCACGGGCCTAGTTGCTCCGCAGCATGTGGGATCCTCCCAGACCAGGGCTCGAACCTGTGTCCCCTGCATTGGCAGGCAGATTCTCAACCACTGCGTCACCAGGGAAGCCTGGGATTCCTTTTAAAGTCAAGTTTGATCTCAACCATGGATTTAATTAGAGCCTCTGCCACTTCTACATTTTTTGGAAAGATGTGTGGTATGTGAAGTCTTTTTTGGGAGGCATCTGAAAAAAGTCTGGGCTTGGGTATGATTTGGAGAAAATTCAGTATGTTGTTGACCCTTGAACAACAGAGGTTTGAACTGCACAGGTCCACTTATATGTGGATTTTGTTCAATAAATATGTACTATGGTATTACATGGTCTGCGAGCAGGTCGAATCTGAGAATGCAGAACCATGAATACAGAGGGTTATATGTCGATTTTCAACTGCATGGAATGTTGGCACCCCTAACTCCTACATTGTTAAAGGGTCAATTGTACAAGTAAAATAATCAAATGAGAGATTTTTAAAAAGAAACAAAACAAATTCATCTTGAAAAAGGAATAGTTAATACAAGCAAAAAGTAGGGCAATAGAGAACAGAAAAGGGAGAGAGAAATTGTCTCCTGGTGTATTAGTCAGGGTTCTCCAACTGGGAACAGAACCAATAGAAGGTATATATATATATGGTTATATATTGTAGGGGCTGGCAAGTCCAAAATCTGTAGGGCAAGCTGGCAGCCTGGAGATTCAGGTAAGAGTCTTGAGTCTGAAGGTGGAAACTCAGGCAGAATTTCTGTATTCCAACCTGGAGGTAGAATTCCTTCTTCAGGATCCCTCAGGTGTTCCTCTTAAGGCCTTCAAGTGATTGGATAAGGCCCACTCACATGGAGGCTAATCCGCCTTATGTAAAGTCAACTGATTGTAAATGTTAATCATATATAAAAATTATCTTTACAGCAGCATCTAGATTAGCATTTGACCAAATGACTAGTCACCATAGTCTAGTCAAGTTGATACAAAAAATTAACAATTATACCTGTAGAGTCAAGGAAAATTTTACAGAGAATATTCAAAAGTATGATTGAAATATGGAAGTAGAAGAATATGGGCAGGCATTTCATCCAAAAGGGAAGGCAAGAATAAAAATATGGCAACCACTAGAATTTCCAATCATAAAGTGAAATTCCTTTGTGCTAATGCTTACAATTCAATTCCACTCCTTTTCAAGGACAGTTGTCCAGTTGACCGGAAAAAGGGAAAATTATATGCATAGTACAATCATAAAATATTAAACGTTGAAAACACATTAGTAATCATTTATTCCAAAATTACAATTAGTGTAGAATTTCTATATTGTCCACCTGTCATTTGGAGACCTATTTTTCTCTTGATTATTTCCAGTTTGAACAGCTAATTCTCTTATAGGATTGATAATGCAAGATTTGTATATAATTTCTAAAACATTCTCTACTTCTGAGAATGGCAATATTATAGTGGTTAGAGCAGAACACTGTAGTTGATACTTCTTGGCTCTAATCCAAGTTCTAGCACTTATTAACAGTGTGACCATGTGTGTATTATATAAGTTTTCTGTGTCTCCAGGAATGTCATGTGTAACATGGGAATAGTAACAATACCAACGTTCTCAGAGTGTTGTTAGAAATACCTCAGATAGTCCAGATAAAGCGCTACATCTTGCCTATATAACAGTCTATATCAGCTATTACTATTATTCTAACAGTATAATATTGTAACATTGTAATATTAATAATATAGCAATCATTGAAAAATAATAAGAAACAATATTATGTTGACACAAGATGGCATTGACCCTGTAGTGGGGTTAGAACAGGATTTGTGCTAATTCCTCTTTCATAAGAAAAACCTTCTGATAATCATTTCCATTTCTACTCTAAACATTTTCAATTCATTCGACTATTATTTATAAGGTAGTTTCTGTTGAAACCTGTGTGATTCTCATCATTATTCAGGATACACTGCATTTGCCAGTGTCCTTCTTGAAATGTGTTCCCTAGAAATTAAAGTTTTTCCAGATATGCCCTAATCAGACTGTCCCATTCAGAAGAATTATTTATTTACTTGAGAAAACACTTTATTTCTACTTAGGCATCATAAGCTTGCTTAGGCTCCTCTCTACCCCTGCCCAGTAAGTTGATGGCTTTGTGGTGTTTATGATCAACTGAAACTCATAGGTCTTTTCACATGATCCATTATTATGTCAAGTTCCTTATTCTTTTTTTTTTTTTCCCGTTCTCTCTTCTCTTTATTATCAACACTGTTAAATATTGACCATATATTTGCATACCTCTTTCTTACTTACAATGGAATATTGGAAGGCTCGATCATTAAGTGTGAGCCCCACCAAACTAGGACTCATACAACACTCTCCCCCAGGCCTAAACTTGTGATATCCACTGGTTTTCTTTTGTTGTTGTTGTTAGTTTCTGCTTTATTACAAAGTGAATCAGTTATACATATACATATATCCCCATATCTCTTCCCTCATGCATCTCTCTCCCTCCCACCCTCCCTATCCCACCATACTAGCTGGTCACAAAGCACCTAGCTGATCTCCCTCTGCTATGCAACTGCTTCCCACTAGCTATCTATTTTACATTTGGTAGTGTATATATGTCCATATATACACTACCACTCTCTCACTTTGTCCCAGCTTACCCTTCCCCCTTCCCGTGTCCTCAAGTCCACGCTCTAGTAGGTCTGCGTCTTTATTCCTGTCTTGCCCCTAGATACTTCATGACCTTTTTTTTTTTTAGATTCCATATATATGTGTTACCATACGGTATTTGTTTTTCTCTTTCTGACTTACTTCACTCTGTATGACAGACTCTAGGTCCATCCACCTCACTACAAATAACTCAGTTTCGTTTCTTTTTATGGCTGAGTAATATTCCATTATATATATGTGTCACATCTTTATCCATTCATCTGTTGATGGACACTTAGGTTGCTTCCATGTCCTGGCTATTGTAAATAGAGCTGCAATGAACACTGTGGTACATGACTCTTTTGAATTATGGTTTTCTCAGGGTATATGCCCAGTAGTGGGATTGCTGGGTCAAGGTAGTTCTATTTTTAGTTTTCTAAGGAACCTCCATACTGTTCTCCATAGTGGCTGTATCAATTTACATTCCCACCAACAGTATATGAGGGTTCCCTTTTCTCCACACCCTCTCCAGCATTTATTGTTTGTAGATTTTTTGATGATGGCTATTCTGACTGGTGTGAGATGATATCTTACTGTAGTTTTGATTTGCATTTCTCTAATGATTAATGATGTTGGACATTCTTTCATGTGTTTGTTGGCAATCTGTATATCTTCTTTGGAGACATTTCTATTTAGGTCTTCTGCCCATTTTTGGATTGGGTTGTTTTTTTCGTATTGAGCTGCTTGAGCTGCATGAGCTGCTTATAAATTTTGCATATTAATCATTTGTCAGTTGCTTCATTTGCAAATATTCTCTCCCATTCCGAGAGTTGTCTTGTCATCTTGTTTACGGTTTCCTTTACTGTGCAAAAGCTTTTAAGTTTCATTAGGTCCCATTTGTTTATTTTTGTTTTTATTTCCATTTCTCTAGGAGGTGGGTCAATAAGGATCTTGCTGTGATTTATGTCATAGAGTGTTCTGCCTATGTTTTCCTCTAAAAGTTTTATAGTGTCTGGCCCTACATTTAGGTCTTTAATCCATTTTGAGTTTATTTTTGTGTATGATGTTAGGGAGTGTTCTAATTTCATTCTTTTACATGTAGCTGTTCAGTTTCCCCAGTGCCACTTATTGAAGAGGCTGTCTTTTCTCCATTGTATATTCTTGCCTCCTTTAGCAAATATAAGGTGACCATACATGTGTGGGTTTATCTCTGGGCTTTCTATCCTGTTCCATTGATCTATATTTCTGATTTTGTGCCAGTACCATACTGTTTTGACTACTGTAGCTTTGTTGTGTAGTCTGAAGTCAGGGAGCCTGATTCCTCTAGCTCTGTTTTTCTTTTTCAAGATTGCTTTGGCTATTTTGGGTCTTCTCTGTTTCCATACAAATTGTGAAGATTTTTATTCTAGTTCTGTGAAAAATGCCATTGGTAGTTTGATAGGGATTGCATTGAATGTGTAGATTGCTTTGGGTAGTGTAGTCATTTTCACAATGTTGATTCTTCCAATCCAAGAACATGGTATATCTCTCCATCTATTTGTATCATCTTTAATTTCTCTCATCAGTGTCTTATAGTTTTCTGCATACAGGTCTTTTGTCTCCTTAGGTAGGTTTACTCCAGGATATTTTACTCTTTTTGTTGCCATGGTAAATGGGAGTGTTTTCTTAATTTCACTTTCAGATTTTTCATCATTAGTGTATAGGAATGCAAGAGATTTCTGTGCATTAATTTTGTATCCTGCTACTTTACCAAATTCATTGATTAACTTTAGTAGTTTTCTGGTAGCATCTTTAGGATTCTTTATGTATAGTATCATGGCATCTGCAAACAGTGACAGCTTTACTTCTTCTTTTCCAATTTGGATTCCTTTTATTTCTTTTTCTTCTCTGATTGCTGTGACTAAAACTTCCAAAACTATGTTGAATAATAGTGGTGAGAGTGGGCAACCTTGTCTTGTTCCTGATCTTACTGGAAATGGTTTCAGTTTTTCACCATTGAGGGCAATGTTGACTGTGGGTTTGTCATATATGGCCTTTATTATGTTGAGGTAAATTCCCTCTATGCCTACGTTCTAGAGGGTTTTTATCATAAATGGGTGTTGAATTTTCTCAAAAGCTTTCTCTGCATCTATTGAGATGAACATATAGTTTTTCCCCTTCAGTTTGTTAATACGGTGTATCACATTGATTGATTTGTGTATATTGAAGAATCCTTGCATTCCTGGGATAAACCCCACTTGATCATGGTGTATGATCCTTTTAATGTGCTGTTGGTTTCTGCTTGCTAGTATTTTGTTGAGGATTTTTGCATCTGTGTTCATCAGTGATATTGGTCTGTAATTTTCTTTTTTTGTGACATCTTTGTCTGGTTTTGGTATCAGGGTGATGGTGGCCTCGTAGAATGAGTTTGTCAGTGTTCCTCCCTCTGCTATATTTTGGAAGAGTTTGAGAAGGATAGGTGTTAGCTCTTCTCTAAATGTTTGCTAGAATTCGCCTGTGAAGCTATCTGGTCCTGGACTTTTGTTTGTTGGAAGATTTTTAATCACAGTTTCAATTTCAGTGCTTGTGATTGGTCTGTTCATATTTTCTATTTCTTCCTGGTTCAGTCTTGGAAGGTTGTGCATTTCTAAGAATTTGTCCATTTCTTCCAGGTTGTCCATTTTATTGGCATATAGTTGCTTGTAGTTATCTCTCATGATCCTTTGTATTTCTGCACTGTCAGTTGTTACTTCCCCTTTTTCGTTTCTAATTCTATTGATTTCAGTCTTCTCCCTTTTTTTCTTGATGAGTCTGGCTAATGGTTTATCAATTTTGTTTATCTTCTCAAAGAACCAGCTTTTAGTTTTATTGATCTTTGCTATTGTTTCCTTCATTTCTTTTTCATTTATTTCTGATCTGATCTTTATGATTTCTTTCCTTCTGCTAACTTTGGGGTTTTTTTGTTCTTCTTTCTCTAATTGCTTTAGGTGTAAGGTTAGGTTGTGTATTTGAGATGTTTCTTGTTTCTTAAGGTAGGATTATATTGCTATAAACTTCCCTCTTAGAACTGCTTTTGTTGCATCCCATAGGTTTTGGGTCATCATGTTTTCATGGTCATTTGTTTCTAGGTATTTTTTGATTTCCTCTTTGATTTCTTCAGTGATCTCTTGGTTATAAAGTAGTGTATTGTTTAGCCTCCATGTGTTTGTATTTTTTACATATTTTTTTCCTGTAATTGATATCTAGTCTCATAGCATTGTGGTCAGAGAAGATACTTGATATGATTTCAATTTTCTTAAATTTACCAAGGCTTGACTTGTGACCCAAGATATGATCTATCCTGGAGAATGTTCCATGAGCACTTTAGAAGAAAGTGTATTCTGTTGTTTTTGGATGGAATGTCTTATAAATATCAGTTAAGTCCATCTTGTTTAATGTGTCATTTAAAGCTTGTGTTTCCTTATTTATTTTCATTTTGGATGATCTGTCCATTGGTGAAAGTGGGGTGTTAAAGTTCCCTAATAAGATTGTGTTACTGTCTATTTCCCCTTTTATGGCTGTTAGTATTTGCCTTATGTATTGAGGTGTTCCTATGTTGGGTGCATAAATATTTACAATTGTTAGATCTTCTTCTTGGATTGATGCCTTGATCATTATGTAGTCTCCTTCTTTGTCTCTTGTAATAGTCTTGGTTTTAAAGTCTATTTTGTCTGATATGAGAATGCTACTCCAGCTTTCTCTTGATTTCCATTTGCATGGAATATCTTTTTCCATCCCCTCACTTTCAGTCTGTATGTGTCCCTAGGTCTGAAGTGGGTCTCTTGTAGACAGCATATATACGGGTCTTGTTTTTTTATCCATTCAGCCAGTCTGTGATTTTTGGTTGGAGCATTTAATCCATTTACATTTAAGGTAATTATTGATATGTATGTTCCTATTACCATTGTCTTAATTGTTTTGGGTTTGTTATCATACATCTTTTCCTTCTCTTGTGTTTCCTGCCTAGAGAAGTTCCTTTAGCATTTGTTGTAAAGCTGGTTTGGTGGTGCTGAATTCTCTTAGCTTTTGCTTGTCTGTAAAGGTTTTAATTTCTCCATCGAATCTGAATGAGATCCTTGCTGGATAGAGTAATCTTGGTTATAGGTTTTTCCCTTTCATCACTTTAAATATGTCCTGCCACTCCCTTCTGGCTTGCAGAGTTTCTGCTGAAAGATCATCTGTTAACCTTATAGGGATTCCCTTGTATGTTATTTGTTGTTTTTCCCTTGCTGCTTTTAATATTTTTTCTTTGTATTTAATTTTTGATAGTTTGATTAATATTTGTCTTGTCATGTTTCTCCTTGGATTTTTCCTGTATGGGACTCTCTGTGCTTCCTTGACTTGATTAACTATTTCCTTACCCATATTAAGGAAGTTTTCAACTATAATCTCTTCAAATATTTTCTCAGTCCCTTTCTTTTTCTCTTCTTCTTCTGGGACCCCTATAATTCGAATGTTGGTGCGTTTAATATTGTCCCAGATGTCTCTGAGACTGTCCTCAATTCTTTTCATTCTTTCTTCTTTATTCTGCTCTGCAATAGTTATTTCCACTATTTTATCTTCCAGGTCACTTATCTGTTCTTCTGCCTCAGTTATTCTGCTATTGATTCCTTCTAGAGAATCTTAAATTTCATTTATTGTGTTGTTCTTGATTGTTTGTTTGCTCTTTAGTTCTTCTGGGTCCTTGTTAAACATTTCTTGTATTTTCTCTGTTATATTTCCAAGATTTTGGATCATCTTTACTATCATTATTCTGAATTCTTTTTCAGGTAGACTGCCTATTTCTTCTTCATTTGTTAGGTCTGGTGGGTTTTTACCTTGCTCCTTCATCTGCTGTGTGTTTCTCTCTCTTCTCCTTTTGCTTAACTTACTGTGTTTGGGGTCTCGTTTTCACAGGCTGTAGGTTCGTAGTTCCCGTTGTTTTTGGGGTCTGCCCCCAGTGGCTAAGGTTGGTTCACTGGGTTGTGTAGGTTTCCTGGTGGAGGGGACTAGTGCCTGTGTTCTGGTGGATGAAGCTGGATCTTGTTTTTCTGGTGGGAAGGTCCACATCTGGTGGTGTGTTTTGAGGTGTCTGTGGCCTTATTATGATTTTAGCCAGCCTCTCTGCTAATGGGTGGGGTTGTGTTCCTGTCTTGCTAGTTGTTTTTCATAGGGTGTCCAGCACTGTAGCTTGCTGGTCATTGAGTGGAGTTGGGTCTTGGCATTGAGATGGAGATCTCTGGGAGATTTTCGCCATTTGATATTATGTGGAGCTGGGAGGTCTCTTGTGGACCAGTGTCCTGAACTTGGCTCTCCCACCTCAGAGGCACAGCCCTGATGCCTGGCTGGAGCACCAAGAGCCTGTCATCCACATGGCTCAGAATAAAAGGGAGAAAAAGAAAGAAAGAAAGAAAAGGATAAAATAAAATAAAAATGTTATTAAAATAAAAAACAAAAAATAATTATGAAAAAAAAACTTTTTAAGTAATTAAAAAGGAAGAAAGAAAGAACAACCAAAGCAAGAAACAAATCCACCAATGATAACAGGCACTGAAAACTATACTAAAAAAAAAGAAAAAAAAAACCAGACAGACAGAATCCTAGGAGAAATGGTAAAAGGAAAGCTATACAGACAAAATCACACACAGAAGCATACACATACACACTCACAAAAAGAGGAAAAGGGAAAAAATATATATATATCTTGTTCCCAAAGTCCACCTCCTCAATTTGGGATGATTCGTTGTCTATTCAGGTATTTCACAGATGCAGGGTACATCAAGTTGATTGTAGAGATTTAATCCGCTGCTTCTGAGGCTGCTGGGAGAGATTTCCCTTTCTCTTGTTTGTTCGTACAGCTCCCGGGGTTCAGCTTTGGATTTGGCCCCGCCTCTGCGTGTAGGTCGCCTGAGGGCATCTGTTCTTCGCTCAGACAGGATGGGGTTAAAGGAGCAGCTGATTCGGGGGCTCTGGCTCACTCAGGCCGTGGGGAGGGAGGGGTACGGATGTGGAGCGAGCCTGCGGCGGCAGAGGCCAGCGTGATGTTGCAGCAGCCTGAGATGCGTGGTGCATTCTCCCGGGGAAGTTGTCCCTGGGTCACAGGACCCTGGCAGTGGCAGGCTGCACAGGCTCCCGGGAGGGGATGTGTGGATAGTGACCTGTGCTTGCACACAGGCTTCTTGGTGGCTGCAGTAGCAGCCTTAGCATATCATGCCCGTCTCTGGGGTCCGCGCTGATAGCCGTGGCTCGCTCCCGTCTCTGGAGCTCCTTTAAGCGGTGCTCTTAATCTCCTCTCCTCGCGCACCAGGAAACAAAGGGCCAAGAAAACGTCTCTTGCCTCTTTGGCCAGACTTTTTCCCGGACTCCCTCCTGGCTAGCTGTGGCACACTAGCCCCTTCAGGCTGTGGTCACGCAGCCAACCCCAGTCCTCTCCCTGCAATCCGACCTCCGAAGCCCGAGCCTCAGCCCCCAGCCCTGCCCACCCCGGCGGGTGAGCAGACAAGCCTCTCGGGCTGGTGAGTGCTGGTCGGCACCGATCCTTTGTGCGGGAATCTCTCCGCTTTGCCCTCCGCACCCCTGTGGCTGTGCTCTCCTCCGTGGCTCTGAAGCTTCCCGCCTCCACCACCCGCAGTCTCCGCCCACAAAGGGGCTTCCTAGTGCGTGGAAACCTTTCCTCCTTCACGGCTCCCTCCCTCTGGTGCAGGTCCCATCCCTATTCTTTTGTCTCTGTTTTTTCTTGTTTCTTTTGCCCTACCCAGGTACGTGGGGAGTTTCTTGCTCTTTGGGAGGTCTGAGGTCTTCTGCCAGCGTTCAGTAGGTGTTCTGTAGGAGTTGTTCCACATGTAGTTGTATTTCTGATGTATTTGTGGGGAGGAAGGTGATCTCCACATCTTACTCTTCCGCCATCTTGAAACTCCTCTGTAGTTCCTTGTTCTTATTTATCAGTAGTTGCCATGCACCTCATGTATTCAGACCAAAAACAGAAGGTTTTTTTAATCCGTACAAAGTTCCTCCATACTTATTACTTATTAAATGAACCATTGTTGTTGTTGAGTGTCCATGTCTTTACCAATTCTCATTCTATTACCTTATTAAACTTGCCTCCTCTTGGTGGAAGTCACGGTTTGATATATAAAACTTCTACATCTTAATCTAAAGCATTTAAAAACATTTCCATGAGCACAATATCAAGTTTAAGCCCTATAGCACATAATTATGGACACCTCCTCCAGAGGGGTAACTGATATGTTTAGACCCTTTTAAGTAAGATTGTTAGAATATGTAATAATTTATCTAATTCCTTTGCAATTTACTTCTCATTTATCTCGAACAGAATATTCTTGAAAAGAATATCTTGAAGTGCTTTTCCAAAGTCCCTGCCAAATAAGATAATCAATTTATATAACCCAAAAGAAAGAAACTATTAGTTTTTATTACTTATGTTTAGTAAATCTATGTACTTCCCAATGATATCGTCTACCTTCAATGTGCTCATAGTCATTTGGTTAAACATGCAATGGGCTCATAGAATAGAAGGCAATATTGATGGCATTCCAGGAAATGAAATGTTAGTGGCTAATCAGCCGAAGCTGCTAGCTCCTCAGGAAAACATGTGCTTTCCTTTCTTTCTGAGCCTCAGCTAGCTGCATTTTCCAGCCTCCTTTACAGATAGAGGAAGCTGAATGGTTGAGTTCTAAACAGTGGAATTTGATTTGAAATGATATCTGCTCTACAAGGACCAAGACTTTTAAGGGGCAGATGTGTCTCCTCCATGTTCTCTGTCTCTCTTTCTGTCTATTCTGGATAGAGAGATTTATAATATTTTATGAAATAGATGAATGGATACTGTTTTCTGAATCAGGACTAGCTAAAAGGAGCCAGCTCTTCAGGAACACCTACTTTAAAAGGTTGCATGAGGGAGAAAAACTTATTCTGTGTTTGCTCTTTTATATATTTTTGGGTTTGTTTAATACAGCAGTTCAACCAACCAAACCAATTCATTCCATAATTACCATACAAAAATATTTTTAGCCCATGCTTAAAGAGCTTTAATAATGGGAAAAAACTCACTCAGTTAAGTAATGTGCTTAGCCAATGCAGAGCTCTGATTGTAAGAAAGTTCATCTTTGTTTAGCTGAAATAGTTTCCTAAAGAGGCTTTATAAAATCCTGTTCTTCGTTCAAAGAACCACTCTTTAAATCTTTGCACAATGAGTATGTCTATTGTCTGCTTCCTAAATGATGTGTGGTGCCTCACTTATTCCAGCAAAATTAAGACAGTTCTGTCTTCCAGACCGAGGAAGACCTGTTTATACAGTATACGAATACCAAGTTTCAGGTATAGTGATTCTGTATCCCTTCGAAGTTACAGTTAACCCAAAATAATCTGCAGCATTCTCTCTGGAATATTATGAACCATGTGCCAACCATCTTTGGGCACCATAGTGATCAAATGTGAGGAAACTTCTGGTGTTTAATCATCTGAGTCATAGACACCATCTGGCTCTTCTTCACGCAACTGATCTTGACCCAAACAAGTGAACCACTCTCAGGGTTTCTTCATTGAGGAAATAGACATCTCCAGGACATCTCAGAAACTTCACCGTTTTTAAGCAGTAGGACCCCATTCCAAATTACTCTGCTAAGGGAAAGTTCTCTGAGGAAAGGAATGCTGATTATTTGATTGCTTAGCCTTTCAATTGAATGACCACATCATTAAAAATAACTTCATTGGTCCATTAAAACAATCCACAAACTCTGTTAGTTTTCTGAGAAATTGTGCTAAAATTTCTTTATGCTCTGACATTACTCCTAATGTCATTTTCACATATTTCCCTGACTTTCTGGCCCTGCAGTACTAGCCATTATTACCTTGATGTTTGTGAGGTTCAGGAATCCACAAGATCACTTCTGAAACCAAGTTTTGAAGTCCCCAAGATTACTGTCAGTTTTGATAAATCATTAGAGGAATTCACAGAGCTCACTGAAAGCTACTCTACTCAGGGTTATGATGTATTACAGTGAAAGGATGCAGATTAAAGTCAGAGAAGGGATGCATAAGTCAGGGTCCACACATGATCTTCCAGTTGTCCTTTCCCAGTGGAGTTGTAGACAGTGCTAATTTCTTTCAGCAATATTGTGTGAATATGCATGGAGTATTGACAACCAGGGAAGCTCACTTGAACCTTGGCTTCCAAAGTTTGATTGGGTCTTGGTCACGTAGATATAACTGAATACCCAGGAGTCTGACATTAGTCTCCAGTAGCTCTAGAGGTTGAGCTCATATTGAGTGACCCAAAGCCCCCAGTGTAAGTCACATTGTTAACATAAACTATCTGGTGTGGCCCAAGGCCCGCCGGTAAACCTGAGGCACAGAGCTCACCTCTTAGAAGTTGAGGGTAAAGGCCAGAACTCTTTTTGGGTAAGATTAATCCCATACTGCAAAATGCTTTACCTTGGGCTTCTTCTGATGTGGTTTAATAATAGCACATATGAAAGTTATAAAAGTCTATTTAATAACTGATTGATTCATTCAACAAATAACTATTGAATACTTACTATGTACCAAGTTCTCTTCTGTGCCTTTCCTGATCTTTGGACTTTAGCTTATTTCATGTTTTTTTCTTGCCGTTCTCTTGAGCTTGAAGTTTTCCATTGACTTAAATGAGGATAATTCATTCATGATCCTAACAGAAGGAAGGCTATCCCAGCTGACCTCGCTCATGGGATTTTGTTGGCATTAATTTGCCTGGAAGATACCTGACACTTTATACCTAACTGCCTATGCGATCCCAGCCAATGCTCTCTCTCCCATTTCCTATCATTCTCCACCTCCTTCCTCTCCCACTCAATCCAGTTTCCACCACACTGGCTTCCCAACATTCTTCAGACACTTCCACATTAGGGATTCTGCACTAGCTATTCTTTCTTTTTGAAGTTTTACCCCACAGATATCTGTTTGAATTTCTTTCTCAACTCCTTCCTACCTTTACCCAAGGGTCGTCTTCTCTGGGAAGGCTTTCCTAATGCTTTATCTAAAATTGAAAGCCTCTTCCAAAACTTTCCATGCCCTATCCCTGCTTCATTTTTTCTCCTTAACATATAATTCAACTCAACATATTTAATATTTTAGTAATTGTAATGTTTGTTAATGATTATGTTATATGTTATAATGTTAACTGCCTCTTCCCTCTAGAAGCAGACATCAAATGCCAGGAATTTTTGTCTATTTTGTTCACCATTTTATCCTGAATATGTAGACTAAAACTTGATGGATAATAAATGTTCAATAGGTATTTGTTTAACGGATGAATAAATGAATGAATCTCTATGTATTTTCACATAAAATGTACTGCTATTAAAAAATATCTATCTTTTTTATTCAGTTGGATGCTTTAGATGTGTCCTAAAGTGCATGCCTTTTTATTTAACCCCTTTAGCTTCATCTTTGAAAGTTTGTTGGGCTAGTTCAATGTAGTCCAGGCTTTGAAGTCAGTAAGGTGTAGATTTGAATCTCAGTTTTTCCATTACCAGCTGAATGACCCAGTACACTTTAATAATTCCCTCTAACACTCAATTTTCACAACTTGAAGTAGAATATCTACGTCACAGAGTCATGAGAGTTGTGTCACGTGAAAGACTTTCTTAATGAGTTTGTTCCTTTTTTTCCCTTTCCACTGGCATACTTTTAGACATTGATTTCATCCTTTAATTACTTCCACAATACTTCAGCTACATATGCTCGAAAAACCTGAAATCTTGCTCTCAATCTCTCTTTCCAAGATCATTGCTATAAATTATTAACCTGACAAGGTGTAAAACACTCAATAGAACAGACTATGAATGTGTTCCTAATGAATCCATTTGGCTGCTAGTAGTCAGCTGTTCTTTTTCAAAATATTAGTTAATCTTATATGTCCCATCAGGACTCTGTTTTTTTTTCCTTTCAGAAAAAAAAAATGTAAACAAAGTTGCCCATTCCCAGTGTTTTGGTATTTCTTCATGATTACTCAAATTTCTTGTGATGGTCAATCAATCCCATTTACAGTTACTTTTCGTCTCCTTGGGATGACATTTTTCTGAGGCAGGAGACCTCATAGAGAGCAGTGAGATATACTCTGACAACTACTTTCATGTCTTAGTTTTCACTTTCCCTTACAAATGTTTGCTGTATATGTTTTAGTTTGCAAATTCTCTTCCTTTATGGGGAACACAGAAACAATAAGGTGGCATCTGTTTTTGCAATGTTATTTATCAACGTTACACCATCAACTCCATGGAGAGAGCCTAGCCATTCATTGTTAACCTTGTTCTGTATGCATTTAACAAACGCAATCTTTGAGTTTTTAAAAATTATTTTAAGTCCTCAGCTGATACTATTCTTAAAATTCTGTAATAGTCTCTAATCTTCTTCATATTGGTTTTGGTTCTTCTTTCCATCTTATTAAGTGTTTTTATTTCCATCTTAATATATTCTTCTAGCATTTAATTTCCACAAAGCTCAGGTACAACTAAAATAATTTTTAAGGTAGACCCAATATTTCTTCCTTGCATATAATTGCATAGCCAGAAATACTTTTTCTGAGAGCATTCCAGAATTGCTTGAGTCATTGTCTGCCTCTGAGACATGAATTAGTACCTTTCTTATGCCTGAACTTTTAAGTCTGTCTTCCAAAAGTCTAGGATACATTAATCATTCTGCTCAGTCTTCAATTTCAAGGCTATCAAAATTCTGTGATGACAAAATTGCTTTCTCCCTAGGTTGCCGTCATTTCTTCCTCACCGACTAATTCTTTCTTTTTATTGGTATGAAGTCATGAGAAATGAATCAGTGAATAATTCAGTAACTTCTTTTTCCCACAAAAGATCCTTTTTCATTATTTCTCCATTGAAATGCATTGTTTTCAATACTTTATTTCCAGACTAACATAATAGGCTATGTGTTCTTATTCTTAAATATTGAATTGCTTTTAAGAAGTTAAAAATACTAAAAGTAAGCCAAGGACCTCCATAACTAGTTTTAGAAGTCCCTGGTTGTAATGTCTAGTTGGACATATTTCCAATGCTTGGGAAAATAAAACTTTCAACAAAATCAGAATTTTCAGTGGATGTCTAGAAAGATGGAGTTTCATAATAACTATAATAGCTTGCCTCTGTGTCAGTTGTGTAATCTATGAGGAAGGTATTACTGGTACACTCTTGATAGCTGAATTTTTTAATGTATATTTCTGCAATAATACACTTTATTTTCGAATCTTTCTTAAACATTGAATTAACTATGGTGAATAATGTGGTGACAGATGACATAATCAGATTGCCCTCGCTTAGAATCAAAATATTCTTCCTCAGATTTCACTGTTTCCAAGATTTTACTTCATCTGAATATATTCCTGATATATTTCATTCACCTAACTCTCTACTGGATCTATTTATTTCAAACAAATGGAAGTGTATTTTCATCA